>NW_024540299.1:0-277546 GCF_016647625.1 Suillus subalutaceus
ATACATGTTTCTCCACCGACATCCATCAAAGTACTCTTGCTGCAGGAGGGGAGCCCCCTGGGCCTGGGTTTGACCCCAATCTACCACGTGTTGCTAATGCTAATCCCGACGATTGTAACCGCGGTGCACGTCGGTTATGAATACGTAGAGCTCGAGCTCTAGCTATGAAGGATGTTTTGCGCCCCGGAGAGGAAGAAGAGGAATGGGAGGCAGATGGAGAGGAAGTGGGGGGATCAGATGGGGGCGGAGGAAGTGGGGGAAGTGCATGAGCATGATGCTGGTGACTCAGAGCAAGCCGTCAGTGGTCCTCAAACTCAACGATGAGGTGCATGGCATCGACGTCCCTTAGACGATCCTAGGATTTCTTGCAGCGATCAGGCTACCGCAATCATTGCTGAGCTCGCAGCCGCACATTGTCTCTCTTCTATTCACGATCCACTTCGATGGCTGCAAGATATTGGGAATTTTGTGCAAGTCCCATCTGTGGACGATGAATCTTTGTTATCACTGGTGGTGAGGTGTAGAGGAATGATGGGCAAGGACATTCGTATCAATTTCATGATCATGATTAATTTCATGACACTTGTTTGTAAGTGTCAGAGGTGCGCCATCTAGAATCTTCACTTAGCTCGATTAAATGACACATTTTGAAAGCATCCGCCTCAAGACAGGCTTACACCTGAAAGGGATTTATGAGAATGAAGTCAAAGACCGCCCTTCAGAGACGAAGGTCACTTATCGCACTTTTTTGGAGTGGCATGCTACTGGTAGCAAGTTCATTGCCATCGCATGTGGTGGCTCCATATATGCTTTAGTACTCATCGCAGGCCTTGGTCTTAGAGTGTCCATCGCATCCATGGTTGGAACCACGCACTTACATCTAGCAGACATGCTACGATCACCTCCAAGGGGTAAGCGGACCTTTTGTCTTGGGCGATCAGACTACTAACCATGTATGTATAGATTCTCCTCAAAGAAAGCTGATTCTTGAACGCATTGTACCCACCATCGCACGCATGCGACTCTCCCATCCCTTCAGTATGACCTCAATGTTCTCTCGCGCTTTGATCGAGAGATTCTCCATCTCAAAGGATATCGACTGCACAGACTTCTCAGCATCTGATCGGTTTTTTGATGCCATTATCCAAAAGTGCATATGGCATATTCATATGCGATCTATTGACTAACACAGTCAAATTTTAGCGCATTCACACCACTCCGTAGAAGTGGACATGTTTGGCGCGCTTGCATTGCGCCTGTGCCAACTGATCTTCAAAGGCTGCCTTTACACACTGTCAATCACAGTGAGCTCTATGGTGTAGGTCGTCCTTATAGTCCACCATTATCCGACATCGAGGAGGACGAGATCGCGCATGTTGTCATTGACACAGCGTTGATCCATCAGCTAAGAACAAGTGCTTCAAGCCTCCTCGCGACAAGGTCCTGAACACTAGCTGGAGTGCGGCGGAGAGGTTACGAGCAGAGGCGGGTGAAAGGGTGAAAAGCCTGGAAGACTTACGCAACAAGGTGGGTGTGCAAGTTCCGATGCCAATTGTACTTATCTTGTCAACAGCTCAAACCTTTCTATCGCAATGGCTGTCAGAAATTACCTGGGCATACTTACTAATCTCAATGCAGATCATGCCAACGTTACGTATCTGGCTCTCCCACACTGCTCTTGCACACTGAAACTCTGGTCAGTCAACCACCCTAGATCTTCGAAAACAAGGATGGTCGTTTATGGCGTTTGTATCTACTGCACCTTCCCACCCAATACGCGCTTCTCTGGAAGTCAATTACTGGCTTGCACTCGGAAATGCAGACTTGCTTGGAGATATGGATACGCGCTTGCCTGGAGGTAGACCCTTTCCAGGCTATGCACCTCTCTTGGTACAATCGCCATTGTACATCGGTAAGCTAGCGCACATGGACTATCAGTATTTTGTTGTTAATATAATACTTAGGGCCTTAACGCTCCAACAGACGTTCAACCTTGGCTGCTAGAGAAGGAAGGAATGCGCACAAACCATGGTCAAGTTATTCCCTACATATCCCAGGACTTACAACAGCACAGACTCGTATACGGAACAATCTCAAAGGTGTACGGGGAGTTATTTGAGTGGGTAAGACAGTTGGTAAGTTCGGTGAAATCTGCGTAGCATCCAAGCGCTAAATTGTTTCAATGGTAGATGGAGAATTACCTACAAGAAGAGTTCGAAATGCTGATGGAGGTCGCCTCAGTTTTGCCTGGCAACGCTCTTCCCCCGTTGTTCCTTTCATTTCTCTAGTGATCAACATCAATGTTCGCACCAAAGCTCATAGAGACAGCGGTGATCGTCATCTATGTTTGGTGATACCTATTGGACACTTTGAGGGGGGGGCCTTGTGCTTGTTGGAGAATGGGCTAGTTCTGGAGTTGCGCAATGGTGACATAGCTATCTTCAGATCTAGTGAGGTAACCCATTTCAACCTAGACTACAGGGGGGGGAGGGCGTCCTTGGTTTTCCAGACTGACAAGGAGTTTGCATCATGGATTAGGAATCAAAATGGATGGGTAGACACAATACTATGCATTCTTTTGTATAACTTACACTAGAATTGCAATGCACCAGATTCTGTAGACCTTTTGTTACGTTACATGCATGGTCTCATATAAGCAGGTTACATTTTTACACGAACCACTTTTCTCACTACTACCCTATCATCACTATGCGAGTGAAAGGCAAAGGCAAAAGACCCGCCTTCCCCTACTTCCTCAGCTCCTCCTGCTAGTAATAAAGGCAAGACAAAAGCAAGCAAAATTATAACTGATGACCAGTATGACGAATTCCTGAAGTTTCAAGCTCAAAAAAAGAAGGAAGCTGAACTCAATCATCGCAAAGGTTAGTGATGCTTTTCACTAATGTAATGATATTCAAATGCTAACTAATAGAGCATTGAATTAGGTTTGAGGAAGAATGTTGACGCCATGCTAGATGAAGAAGAGAGTAATACTGAGCATGAGATTACGGAGCATAACAAGAGGAAAAAAGGTGCGTAATCAACAAGATTTTGTGTGTATGATAACATCACCCATGATATAGTGAGCAAGAAGGCAAAACCTATGGACACAGATGAAGAAGTAGAAGACGATGCCAATCCTGATGATATTTTGCCTCACTTGGACCCTAAGAAAAGAATACGCCCATAGCCAGTGAAGGTAAGTTATCATTGACATATCAGCTAGTATATTTGAACAATCATGTGTTTTAGATTCAGATCATTCGCGTCACCCAGAGGCAGATTCAGCAATAGAGACAGACGTAGCTGGAGAGCAGTCTGTGGTTAAGAAGAGAGGCAATGGTGTACGTCTGCTATACTTAATTGACTTCATAGCTAACTAATATTACATCTAGCTAATAGAAGTCAAGGATGAGTCGCAAGATGAAATGGCTGTCAGGCGTCGCAGAAGGGGGGCCAATAAAGGTGAAGTCAGACCACCTACTACCCTTGCATCTTTAAAAAAAGATGGATGCGGACCTTTGGTGGATCTTGCTCATCAACTGCTGAGAGTAAAAATTGCCCTGGAGAACGCCTTTCCTGGTCCTTCTGTAGATGTCCAGGACGCCTTTGCCTGGAACTGTATCAAGGAGGCTGGTAAAGAATCAGGCTCCCCAATGAAGGTTATGTTTGATCGCATTAGTGAAGATGATACACTCAAAGGCAGGGCATTGGCATATGTAAGTTCACTAATTTTTTATGAATACTTACTGACGCTGTTCTTAGGTATGGTCAGGTGCATCTCAGTTAAGGGGGGAGTTGGCTAGGAAGGCTAGAGAGAATGTGATTTTCATGTTGCAGCATTTACGTCCCAAGGAAATAGGTGATGTCTTTTCAGGTTATATATTTTTAAATCTAATCTCAACATTGTCTTCCTTCCTCAGCCGACATAGCTAATTGGGTTATATCTACAAGAAAGGAGCCGTTCCTTAGTGGTGAGATGGACATTAAGTACGCCATCTACTTCTTACCTTTGTATATGTATACTGACTAGACGTGTATTCAGGCCAAGACCTTCAACAAGAACCTTCCTTTCCGCACACACCTCATCAAGCAACTTCTCATGGGCCAATTTTTTCAGGGCGCTGGTGCTGAAGGATTGCTTTACAAGGAAGAATTTCAAAAGCTTCCTGATAATCTTATTGCGCTTTTGGCAGCTTCAGTAAGTTTTATTATTCAATAATATTTCATACTAACCTTAACGCATCTTCAGATAGAGTGTGCATACAAAGGCATGCTCACAGGTACACCAGTTGTAGTAGAGTTCAAGGAACCAGTGTTTCAACCAAGGTGCATATATATTTTACTTTTTTGGATATTTTTTGGTTATATTACTGAACGTCATACATAGACATCAGTACTACTTGTCTAAACTCACTGAGTATAGCCTTAAGACTCCAGGCTATATGAAGAAATTGAGAGATGATCTGTGGACTGATATTGGGTACGTGTTTTGCGGTTTTAAAATCATATGATCTTGTTACTAACACTATGATAGAGAGGCTTGTCGTTTCCAGCTTAGAGAAGAGGGAGGCGACAGTGATGAATCTGATGTTGATTTTGATGCAATGGAGGAGTATGCTAGGCCAATGTCTGGTGTAGCAAATGTTGATGATGCTGTCGTCAACTGATATACTAGATTTTGTAAAATAAATATTTGACAAATGTATCATCTGGATGACGCAATGAATTGATTGAGATATGGAGCTATATAGAAATGTCATAGGTCTGTATAACATCATATATCAAGAGGATACAGAAGATATAAGGGTCAATGTAGCCTGGTATAGATGGTTATAGTCATACAAATGATCCTATTATGATGAATATAATTTTTTAGACAGACTATATGGTGCTATACCCCACTATAACGTGCTCTACAGGCCTATATAATTGGGGACTTAGCTATGGGGCTATAGGTCCCATATGGTCTATGGGGGGCTATAGGGCACTATACTGGGCTATATAGAGTTAGCATATTTTCCTGATGAAGGACGAAGTGCTAATATTGAGTCGTCCAGGAGCCACCGAGCAGATGACTTACTCTGGAACTCGTCAAGGAGTTTAAACTCCGCTCGTCATGTTGAACGGCTATGCCAATCAATCCAGAGTTCAAACTCCGCTCCTTGTCCATCCCGCTGCTTGGTATCAGGCAGGCCTCAGCTTTGGCGCATTCTTCTCTCTTATGTCCTCATTGTTTGCCTACGGGGACTCTTTACTACCGCAATCCACTCGAACCGGTATGAATAAACAGAAGGCCAGAAAGAGCTTTGGAGAAGTTGGAGCATTGTTTGCCGGAATAGAATGTGTGACTGAAGGTGTAAGTTATCTTTCATTGTTTCCCTTGACCTAATCTCTCACCTTCTAGTAAACCCGGTTGCTGCAGGCTTTGTTGCTGGAGGTGTTCTTGTGTGAAATTCGAGACCTAAAGCTGCTCTTGGTGGCGGATTGGCATTTGTTGCATTCTCCGCAGCCATAGATTTGTTTTTACAGAGGGAACAGACAGTAAGTGTGCGCTTGTTTTACTTGTGACTCTAACAAATGCATTGCCATTCCTTTAGTGACGACTGAGTCGTCATACATATTACAAAGGCACCCCTTCGATCTGCTCTTTGATGACATATTGTGCAGCAGGAGCCATAACGGGCCCGTATGTGTGGTATATGAGGTATGTCAGCTACCTTACTCACTTCTCACACAAGTTTACCTTCACTTGGCTGACCAGCATCCAATTGACCCTCCCATCATCCAACTTCGTGTTTTCTGGCCCGAACGGGGCCCATGTGAGCGATCCAGGTACTCATAGCGTACAGGCTGGCCCTACCACACCCACAGCCTATCACCCCAACCTCAACCATGGACCTCTTCCACCTATGTTAAACGCCTCACTGCGTCATTCAAAAAGTTCCGTATCCCAAGGTGCATTGGTATTGGTTGGGCAATCTCCTGGTCATGGAGAGCACCACCCACCACAACTTCCGCCCTCACATACCAATCCGACTTCACCGACCCAATCATATGGTTATTCCCCTTCTGGAGTGCCCTGCCTGTAACCACCACACCAATCTCGCCTCCACTCTTTCCTGCTACATGCAGCCTAGCTATACTGTCGCCACCAGTCAATAATATCTTTTGTGGACAGCGCATTAAGACCGGGCGGTACGTCTACACCAAGATCTAGTGTCCCTCCCTCATTGCCTCTTCCTATTGATCCTCCTTGTTGGTTATCGTTATTGGCGCGAGATCAAGAACAAGTCTAACAGGATATCAAGAATTCCCGAAGTACCGAGCCAACTTGATCATAGGTAAGGTTATCTGGCACGCAGACTTGAAGGATGCGCCGAAACCCCAAGAACTGAGCAAATCACTGTGATCTCCGAATCTCTGGTTTCTCAAGTTCAAATTTGAGAGACGTTCCAGCTTTCACGACACGTGCAACTTGATGGATCTTCCCTCCGTACCAATGGTCTTTTCCCTCCCATTGTCCCATAGTTCCCAAACTGCGACCTTTGTTTTCAACACCTTCACATTTGTTATTCAGTGATTTCCACTGCATCCTGGATTTATCCTTCTTCTCCTACCTTGCAGCTCCACCTTGTACACACTACCTAGTATAAATGTCATACATGTTCATGTTGTTGGTAGTCATAATTTTATATCTCGTCCTTGCGCCCAGTAAATCAAATAAATGAGAATCTCAGTTGGTTCATGATTAAAATTTTAAGGACTACACTACACACCCAAGTTCTGTATGAGATACTCGTCACGGTAACCACAACAAAGAAGCCAAAAAGTACAAAGTAAAAAATGAGAGGTGATGCAGTAAGTGGGCAAGCATCCAGCACCAAAGCCATACACTTCCTCACATAGTCGAAACTAATGTCTGGCCATGTACTCTAGAATTCAGATGCACATTTTAGAAAAGTTAATCAATTAAAACACCAATGTACAAACTTACTGGATTTGCGCGTGAGAAATTGAGTAAAGCTGTTCCAAAGTCGCGAATAATTAGTCTTCCTGCTAGCGGAACTTGAACTTGTGTTGTTGCTTCTGTGTAGATTGTCACAGCTGCTCGTCATCACCAACTGCAGAAATGGTCGCAACCCGACCATCAAACAAGAAGCATCCAGGTAAGGTAGACTTACCTGCTCATAAACAAGTACAGTCAGAGTTGGGTGAAAGTGACATCAATGACGACGACGACGACAGTGATGAAGGGAAGTGTTCCCGTATGAGAAGGTCAAGGTCAAGAAAGAAGCCTGGACCGACGTCGAGAGTCACCAAACAGGCAAAGAAAGCTGCAGCAACAAAGGCTGCAGCTCAACTCGAGCTGGAGATGGCAGAGATGGATGCTCAGCAGGCTAAGCAAGTGAGTCACCCACCGACGTCAAAGGTGCTGAAGAAACCTCGAACTGCGAGCAGCAATCAGAAGTCTAAATCATTCAGAGCAAAGGACATACGTACATGATTGATTGATTGTGTTTTGACTTGGTTAACCCAGCCGACCGGAAGAGGACGTTATGCTAGTAGATCAAGATAAGCGTGATATAGACGAGACCAGAGATAACGACAACTCACCAGCAAGTCCTGAACAGCCACTCACAAAGTCCCAGAAGGTCCACAAAGATGTTGAGGCCGTAAAAAGGTGTATGTTGGAAAACAGGGGTGAAGTACTGGAAGGGGATGAGACAGGTGATACTGATCAAGATGTTGGAGTTGTTGGAGAGAAACGGCGAAAGGGCAAAGATCGCGCCCTGAGTGACAATGATGGCCAGAGGTAAGCGTCACTTTAGCGCTCAAGAACAACAACTGCTGACTCACAGTGACAACTCCAATCAACGTTGATCAACACTTATCAACATCACTCATGGACTTGATACGCACACCCTTACCGTCCAAATGCAGGCCCTCCAATCAAAAACATAAGCCTGACATCTTACATTTTTCTTCTCAACCGTCACTGAGTGGCCTTCATGAAAACTGGCGTCAGTTAGTAGCCAAAGAAGTTCTGAATTCCTCTCGCAGACCTACCGGTAGCGGTACCCCCAAATTCTTTAACAGCCAAGACAGCAGGTGCGTACCAATTTTCTTACATATTTATTGCATTGATTCACTCAATTTCTAAGGTGTAGTACCTCGCAACACTGTCCATCCTGGTGGGTTCGAGGATGAACACGAAGACCTCGAAGATGATGCGAATCAGTGCTCAACGACGAAGGCACCTGTACTCGAAGATAACGATCCGCTATTGGCTCCTTTGTCAATTGATATAATCAAGGTATTTTTCTTTCTTTTGCATTCAGTATACTAATTACAAACTTCTATATCTACTGTAGAAACCTCCTTCCAAGATACCCGACCAATCTGTCTCTGTCTCCACAACATCTCGTGCATCCCAGCAACCAGCACCCATTCCTCTGGTCACGCACAACAAGAAACCGAATGAACAGGAGAACGAGCAATATGACGGGGAACGGGACGAGCAGTGTGATGGGGAATGGGAGGAGCAATGTGATGGGGAACGGGACGAGCAATATGATGGGGAACGGGACGAGCAATATGACAGGGAATGGGATGGGCAACTGGACGAGCAAAAAGGCAGGGAGAATGAGGGCAGTTGCTATATTGCGCAACCCTACAGGCACTACATGCGAAAGGTGCATTTTTTCTCTATTCATTGGCTTTTGTTCACACTAATCACAAGTTTATTTATTCTAGTTGAAAGTAGCTGGCCACCAACTCACATGCCCTCCACCTGTAAGTCAGGGCCCACAAGCCAACTCCACCGACCCAGATTGATCGAATGGCATGGCTGCATCGAAGGCTGGCTACAGTAAGGCAAGTCTTTTTCTTCCTCTGCGACTTACGACTCCCCTAATGTGTAATCTATTAAGGACAAAGCACAGTCCAAGCTCCGTCAATCCTACAGGGACGCAGATACGAAGGGGGGCCGTAACGATGGAGCAGCCGCAAATTGGAAACAGAAAAAGTCACTTAATGCTCACTCCTTTAAAGTACGTGTTACCTATTTTTGCTCTCTGACTTGCGCTCAAGTCTATCTAGGCTGCTAAAAATGCACAACACCTCAAAGGTCGTGAACCTGACACTGACGAAGATACTGATGGCAATAATGCCGACGAGGACGACAACACCGATGCACAGTCACGTGCGCCACCTAGTCATATCAAATTTATGAAAAATGATCTTCCCCCAGGTTTGCATCGCCTTTTTGATTCCCTCGTCATTCCCATGTGGATTGAGTTCATTTCCTGCCTCGACAACATGTGGGACATATCTGACTTCGCTGAGGAGATGCAATCCATGTGGGACCATGCAATGCCAAACATCCCACACACAGTTTCTAGGGTGAATGATCCCGTATACAGGATCATAAGTGCTTGATTTTGACTTGCACACACTGACCTCGTTTTTATTGACCGTTTAGCTTATGCAATGCGCGTATGATTACCACAGTGACTTTGGAGTGCGTGCCCAAGTTGTAATAGCGAAGCACATTGACAAGGAGGGCTGGACGCCCAAAGAGATTTGTGAAGTCATCACATATGTAACTCCGAAACAGCACAAGTGTGTCAATGATAAGGGAGAAACTATCCTCGTCAATCCTCCGGTTTATCCTTACATGTGGAAAGAGTGTATCGGGGACGAGGCAGATGCAGATGTAAGTGCTATTATTGATATGGTGCCAGTTACTCACGTTGTTGACAGGCTTACTGTGGAGCTTTCGAAGATCCTTGCATCCTCGACACGTTCGTGCTGTACCTCAAGTATGTTCATAGCCTCCCAAGCACTTACCGTCGTAAAGAAATGCCCAAGGGCGGGTTGTCTATCGCTACAGTTGCTATATGTATTCTCCCTTACTTCGAGACATGAATATCTTCATGTTCATCTACAGGTCAAACGAGCATGGAACATGTGGTCAACGGGACAGTTTGTGAAACCATCTAAGTTAACACACCAACAGTTCACGGAGGGGCTCTGGAGTTTTAGCACTGATCTCATCATGGAATCTATCGACAACGCTACTCGTCGCAAACGGAAGAAAATTTTCAAGGGTGCTGCTCCGTTCATAGATGCTCATCGGAAACGTCCCACTCGGCGGGCACAGGTACAGGCCAAGGGTGTAGGTGTGAATGGTCGAGCCATGTGTATTGACGAAGACTCTCATTCGGATTCCGGCTCTGACATATCGCTGATGGTTTAATTGACTGCTACTATTCATGTTTGTAATTGTTTCAAGTAATGCATTGAGCTTTATGACTTTCTGGTTTACCTGTTGGGTTGAGGGTAATGATAATGTAAGGTACTGAGAGTCATGACTTCCTGGATGAGCTGCACATCTGTTAATTTGAAAATTGGATGGTCTGAGTATTTGATAGTGCTGATGTGGCTGAGTACCTGAGCATACAATAGTCTTGACATAATGACTCGCTGACACCTTTGAATATTTGATAGAGCGGATTGGCTGTGTGCCTGAGTTACAGATAGTTTTGATGTAATGCCTTACTGAGATTTGTGGCATCCTAGTAGGCCTGTGCATCTGTTAGCCTGAAAATTGGACAATCTGAATGACTTATGTATCTGATAGGCTGTGCACTGGAGCATATGACAGTCTATCCATATGACTAGCTGACCATAAGGTGATCTGATCATCTGAAACACACAAGTATTTGATAGGGTGGAAGTGACTGAGTGCCTGACTGTATGACAGTCTGCACATAATGATGTACTGATGCTCTGCACATCTGACTGGCTGAAGGCCCCGAGTGTTTGTCCATTCCACCATTTGATTTTTGTGATAAGCATGATGGTGCTGAGGAATTGCATGTCTGAGGTCTCTGCTATACCTAACATCTGATAGACCTAGACATGTCTGATTTCAGATGAGACCTGTCTGATTTCAGACAAAATCTGAATGACTGATATGTATGATTTGACTGGTGGGTCTGCTATCAGACAATGCAGGCAAATCAGGGAAAATCCAGGGTTGCTGATGTAATGGTACTGGCGCCTCTATGTAAAACAGATGATAACATAGACCGAAAAAGGACTTAGCGATATTTTAACGAGTTGTAGTACTGTGATATCTTAGCTTCCGAGTCTACTGTGGCAACATGGGTTGTAACCTGAAGACATTCAAAAGCACAGAGTTCATCGACGACTCTGATAGCTCGGATGACGATGGCAGCATCCTTGACATCTTGTCGACATCTTCCGATTCTGATAGCTCAGGGTCATTGACAGCATTTGTATCCGATGCAAGCATTTTCAATTTCGATACTCAAGACAGTATAGATCGTGAACTAGATGCCATGGCTGCTCTGCCTCCAGCTGTAGAGCCTATTCCAGTTGCAGAGCCTCTTCAAGCACCTAAAGTCAAGTCAAAAAAGAAATGTTGCACATATATTCTGTTTGTGGCGACTCCCCCTCCCAATGAGCCAGAGGTTTTACCTGCTCAAGTGGCTCCACTGTGTATCAAGGCAACATACAGCATCACAATTCTGCTGCACAGTGAGCTCAAGAAACATGACATCAAGAAATGTGTCGGCACAGCAACCATTCTCAGCCTTTATCTTGACGAGCCTTTTGACACATTCAAAGCACAAGTTCTTCGAAAGATCGAAAAGAGACCAATCCAACCATCTTGTCCTTCGAAAACTACAAGACTTTCTTTACCATCATTCACATCGCTCCGCAGCCAACCTCACTCACAGATGAAGATGATTATCAAGAGCTCATCAAACATCTGCAGCGAATGAGCACACCTGCTGCCACTATTTATATCCAAGAGCTTTCAGCCATGAAAAAGGTGCTAACTGCGTGTGATTTCTTTATGAGCTAATTTGAGTCTGATAGCGCAAGGACCGGCCATCAGACAAGGAGAACAATAGAGAAACAAATGAGGATAACAATCATAGCAGCTCAGAATCGAGTGATGACGGTAAGAAGAGGAGCAAGAAGAAGAAGAAAACAAAGGTAACACATCATTCTATACTATCTCAATGTTGGTTGACGAAAAGTTTAGGCACCAAAGGCTGCTGACATAGACGAAGAGATGAAACCAATCAACAAGAACATCAAGGCATTATCGGATCGGTGGGTTTGCCACAAAAATCCAGGCTGCTTGAGCGACTACTGCTACCTAAACCCTGGTGACAATGGATCTCATGTCCGTCTGACATTTCCCCTTCTCGAATGCTGGGCAGCTGCAATGGTTGGTATTCGTTTTTGAATGTTTTATTGACCGTTTCACTTTGAACACTGCACAGGAAAAAGGGCCAGAGTATGCCACTCTTGAGATGCCTCTTAACCATTCTTCCTTCAGCATGATTTCTTCCGACTCTCTTGGGCGGCCCTCACTTCTTTCCGTCCGCCACCAACAGCTCGACGAACAATCCAAGAAAGCCACTCAGGCTGAGGCTGTACCTGTCGCACCTGCACCAGCACAAGCTATGCCTGTTATCAACATCAATTTTCCTCCTGAAATGTTCCAAGCTATACGTGCAGCATCTGGCTCACAACCTGTCCATCATGCACCAGCTTCTGCCTTGCTTCCACCTGCTGTATTACCACCTGCTGTTCCAGCCTCTCTCGGCTCTTTGCTCTCATCGACACAACTTGCTTCCCTTGGACCGAGAATGAACCTAATGGACTTTTGCTCTGCTTATGAACTTTCACAAATTCTTCAGTCAAAACTTTCCGATCATGGTTTCACGTCATCACATGCCCTTTGTTATGTCACTGTCGATGATTTGCAAAAGGTGGGCTTGCTTTGTGGAGAGCTTGCTGAGCTCAAGGATGCAGTTGCCCGTTGGTGTGGTGAATAGTTGTTACACGTTACATTTTTTTACCATTACTTTTGCTCTGCATGTTCTGTTGTCTCTCACTACTCTCACTCTGCATGTTCTGTTGTTTCTTGCTACTGTTACTTCATACACTGCTCTCAATTATTGATAATGTTTGTATTCTAGAAGTACCCTGAATGACGAATGTATCCCTGTGCATCCTCCACCGTAATGATCTCCAGGGCCTCTCGTAGGTCATACATAATCCCATCATTGTCTGCTGCTGCAGAAAACAGGTCATAGTTACGACGAATCCATGCCTTGAACTTTGAAAAGGCTTCCTCGATCGGGTTGAGGTCAGGGGAGTAGGGAGGTAAAAATACGATTCGTACACCTGCTCTGAGTCAGCATCACTGAGTACATAGATACCATGTAACAGGCATTATCCATGATCCACACACTGTTCTTGCCAGGATAAGCCTCACAGTTGGGCAGCTATCAATGAACATGAATTGACGAAAAAAGTCAAGTGTGATGAGTCCTGACTCACAACAGAATGTTCGAGGAAGTGAAGGTACCCATTGCGATGCAAAGATCCTTCAAGAACATGTCCTGCAATGATTCCATCTATAGTCAAAGCAGCAACAACTGTGAAGTGTCGTCCACGAACAAATGCACCCTTCATGCTTGCATATCGGCTCCTCTTTGCTCGTCCATACCTCTGAATTTGTGTGCGTTCATCTTTCGATGTCTCATCAATGAACAACAGTTGATCTGGTGTATACTGCACCACCCGTCGCTTGAAGTCTGCACAAACATCTTCGTTGCGCTCCTTAGCAATCTTGTGGAGTTTTTTGAGTGAGATGCCAGCCCGTGCAAGCTCTCGGTGAATTGTGGAATAATGGACGGCGATTGTAGTGATTGTGTCGCATAAGTGTTGTCAGCTCATCAAGAAACCAATCAGGATGGTGATGGATAAGTTCTAGAAGGTAATGGAGGTCTTCGAGATTGAAAATGCGTGGACAACCAGTGTATTGGCTCCTTGGCTTGACAATGTTACCAGTGTCGTTGTGGCAGCCCATACTGTCATATTGATATATCCAAACTGGCTTATTAGCCAAAAACCCTGATACATCATCCAGTTTAGCTATCCACTGTAACACTATCTAGGTTGATGTATCCTTGGGTGGATCCCAGCAGTGGCTTCTGTATACATCATTCCCAGCATATTTTCGCATTTTTGGCCACCTACTGTGGGAATTTCCCCACAACACCAAAACATCGCCCATTTTGGGAATCTCCACAATATCAATTATTCCCACACCCTCCCCACCTTACTGCAGCTTCACCACTACACCAAAATAGGTCCCCCCTTGTATCTAAGTAGTAGTTTGGTATATACATGTATAATATACTATAATAGACCGCTTTTTTTGTTTATTTGTATGCTGCTCCTCCTCCAGGACCCTTTTAAAATGAAGTAGGACACAGAACACTTTCGCATTTTTGCCCCTTTGATGTGTAAGTGTCTCAGGCCATTCAGAACATGTTTATGAGTATATATGAAGAGAATCACATCTTTATTTGACCCCCTTTAGCGTTCTACATCAATAGATATAACATATATACAGAAAAACACAAAATATGTTGCCATTTGTTTATTTCTAGGTGGATGTACTTGAAAAATCATTCCCAGTACCTATTCAATAGTAGGAACAATGTGTGGGGAGCTCATCACCACAGGACAAGAGATTGTTGTGTAATGTATCCCCCTCCCCTGGTGGTTTACCCCCTGTGAAATTTTTTCCTGTAGGACTGGACCTCAAGAAGTGTAGGGTGTTTATTCATATTCATATTTAGAGTATATCTATTACCTAGCTACTCCAGAACATCCACAGGGTCCTTCCACAGGAACATAAATATAATATATCGCAATTTTGACATTTTTGATGTTTTTCATTCCCTTACTCTTGCAAAATGATCCAAGCTGGTCATATATCATCATTTGGGTACAGATATATGCTTTGTATCCCCAGGATCAGCTCATAATAGGCCGGAGATTTCAGATCATGTGTATGCTTACTATTTCTACTGATTAGGGGCCCATACCTTTAAAACATCAGAATTTAATGATCAGACATCTGTAGTACATCTCACATACATTCAGCATCATAGGACTAAAGTTATAGAAAGATCTACCCAGGATTGAGGACTGGGGAAGTAAATAGATAAGAAATTGAGTGTGGGAAACTTCAAATGCTCAACACATCGAAAGTGGTCAGTTAAGAAGTTGTAGGACTTTTATGCTGCATCAACTGACTTCACCACCACATCCCTTCCACATCCCTTCCACTCTCAGGGCAAAGTGTAGTATAGGTTCCTTGTGTAGTCTAATATGTATTCTATCAAAATTTAATGAAATATTTGACCTATATCATATACAAATGTGAATTCTGTGTGATGTGTCAATTGTCACTTTTCACACATATGTTCTTTTGCATTCATTTCACTTAATACTTGATGGATCTTTCTGAAATTTGAGATCTGTGATACTGAATATATATGACATGCACTCCAAGTGTCTGATCATTAAATTTCGATACCCTAAAGGTATGGGCCCCTAATCAGTAGAAATAGTAAGTATATAGATTATCTGAAATCTCCGGCCTATTATGAGCTGATCCTGGGGATACAAAGCATATATCTGTGCCCAAATGATGATATATGACCAGCTTGGATTATTTGTGCAAGAGTAAGGGAATGAAAAATATCAAAAATGTCAAAATTGCAATATATTATATTTATGTTCCTGTGGAAGGACCCTGTGGATATTCTGGAGTAGCTAGGTAATAGATATACTCTAAATATGCATAGGAATGGACCCCATGCAATACTTGAGATCCGGTCCTACAGGAAAAAATTTCACAGGAGGTAAACCATCCGGAGAGGGGGGATGTACTACACAGCAGGGTCTTATCCTATGGTCCTGAGCTCCTGACACATTTTTAATACTGTTGGATAGATGCCGGGAATCATGTTTCAAAGGCTCTGTACCTAGAAATTAATACATGAGAACATATTTTGTATTTTTCTGTATATATGCCATATCTATTGATGTAGGGCGCTTCAGGGGGTCAAATAAAGATTGGAATCTCTTCATATATATTCTTAAACATGGTCTGAAGATCCTAGAACACTTCTCTATTAAAGGGGCAAAAGTGCGAAAGTGTTCTATACCCTAACCTATTTTAAATGGCCCCTGGAGGAGGAGGAGACATACAAATAAACAAAAAAAGCGGTCTATTATAGTATATTATACATGTATATACCAAACTACTACTTAGATACAAGGGGGGACCTATTTTGGTGTAGTGGTGAAGCTGCAGTAAGGTGGGGAGGGTGTGGGAATAATTGATATTGTGGAGATTCCCAAAATGGGCGATGTTTTTGGTGTTGTGGGGAAATTCCCACAGTAGGTGGCCCAAAATGCGAAAATATGCTGGGAATGATGTACAGTACACTTTCTCATAATGTATAGCGACGGGAGCTGCCTTTTCGCTATACAATATGAGAGATATACACTACCAAATAATTCCCACGGCAGAGGGGTCAACCAAGATTGGGGGTGTCAATGCGCGCTACTTGCGCATGGTCCAGAAATCAATACATTCAGCGAGTACATCGAAACGGTATGTTACTTAGAATTCCATAATTGATCCAATGTAGCCTGCTTTGCATTCTGCAATTCCTCGTGCCGTAGTGTTGCTCGGAATGCACGAAATTTGTGAATAAGATCAAGTGAAGAATCAGCGCCAGCTCGCGCAATACACGCAACTTCGAGCTTTTCACACAGTGGAATCAATTCAGCAACACAGACCTTGGGTTGATCATCCTCGTCTTCATCATCTGATTCTACTTCAACCAGCTCCCCGCTCCTAATTCCTTGCCGGCGCCAAATTTCTGCAACAATTGCATTATCATCTTCATAAACAGTTACTTCCCCAATGTTCTTCTCTTCTTGAGGGTTGAGAATCTCGTCAACAGACAGTGGCGTGCCAATGATCCATCTTCGTGTTGTAAGCTCCTCTATGGACTTCATCAATCCATGTTCAAGAGTTTGGAGCTGAGGTGACTTGGTGAGAGGTGGAATTTTGATAGTGAGCCCAGTTTGTCGACATGCAACTGATGCAAGTTTCTCAACAGTCTCGGCCGCTTTGATGTTGTCACCCTCTGCGTCCATAACAGCTTTGAGGGCATCCACCCAGTCCCCCTCAACATAATTATTGCCAAGGTGTTCTTTCAGGCAAGCTTCGGCCTGAGGCAAGGTCATGTCATCAGTATCTGCAAACTGGCAGATGATGCTCCATGCACCCGGGTCTGCATGGGGAGGGTGAGACGAAGGTGCCGGAGAGTTGGCTTGGATTCCTGCGTGATTCCAGCAATGCTGAATGGTGGATGACTCGACAGCATCCCAGGCCTCTTGCGCCATGACCATGGCTTCTCGAAGGTTTATTTTATAGATATCACGATTACCAGCTTCATCAAGTTCAATAGCATGGAGACAGAATGCTCGACGGTAGTGAGCCTTGAAGCAATGAATGACTCCGGCATCGAGAGGTTGAACAAATGAAGTTAAATTTGGCTCAAAAAATTCAAGCTGGATGTGAAGCGGTTTGTATGTGATTTTGTGCCCAGAGAAATTGTCGATAAGAAGGCAGATGTGACGTTGTCAGATCCCCATCTTGATGTCGAGTGCCTTAATCCACCTTGTTTTATTGCGTAAATTTTATGTGATGCAACCTGATCTAGAGCGCTTACTCATTGAACAATTCACTTGTCATCCATGCTTTCTTGTTGTTTCGATAGTAAAACCCGGCACTCTGTGGTGACTTGCCACCAAAGCATCGGGGCTTTTGGGAGTAACCAATGAAGAAAAGTGGAAGCTTCTCGCTTCCATCTGCATTTGTAGCAAAACCAAGGGTCACCCTAAATTTCTCTTTTTTCTTCCCACTCATTTGATGTGTAGCAAGGCCACGATCAGGAGGTGCCCTAATTCATTTTAGTTCCTCTTTGAACTGAACACTGACGAGTGACTTACATTGCAAACAGACTTGATTCATCAAAGTTCCAGCGGTCTCGCACTGGGAAAGTTGATAGGAGACATCCCACTCGCAACCGTTTGTGTTTCACTGCTTCTATATCCACTGATCCGGCCTCACCATGACACCGGTATTCTTTGATATTGTATGCTTTGCAGAAAGGGGCTATCCAGCCATCACCAATTAGCTGTTCTGTTTCTGGAACGCCAAACTTCTCTTCGAGCTTCCACCGCTTCTCCTGGAGCATTGCTCCAGTGTAACTCTCACCCTTCTGCTCCATGCTTGTGGTCCATTCCACAAGTGCTTCTTCAACATCAGGGCGGGGGTAACGACACGCGGCTGTTTACTCAAGAGAGCGCCGGGGTATGACTCAATATGTTGCTCAAGGTGCATGCGGTCCTTTAATTTTCATGATAGGGTTGCCTGGGTGAACTCAAGCACCCCCTCTTTTCGTGTCTTGAAATGCTGAACAATATGATCCTGGGGTAAGTCTGGATGTTCATTGATGTATGCAAACACCATCAGCCAGTCATTCAAGGTAAGATTCTTGCGCCTGCTAGTATCGGAATGCTTTGTAGATGTTGCAGGACCATCTTTCTGGTGAGGTGTCTTTGGTTTCCACTTGTATGGGGCAGGTTTTGGACGTGACTGGCATTTCTTAGGGCTGCGCACCATTGGGACTAGATTGACTATAAAATTTTCCATCTTACTGCATTGTTATGCATCAGTTTTCGGCAACTCCGCAGTAGTCCTACTCGGTACAAACCATATCTCATAGTGTATATCGGACCTCCGAAGGCTATACATTATACATTATACAATTTTTCGGGCATCTACCCGCATACCATGATGGGAGCTGCCAAAACTCGATACAAGATGAGATTTATACATTACTAATGTATGCATTATGAAAAAGTGTACTGTATACAGAAGCCACTGCTGGGATCCACCCAAGGATACATCTAGGGAACTGCATGGGTATACCCCCGGGTATCAGAGGCCTTACCCACACCCGTACCCGGCGAAAACCCGTACCCGCTCTGATGGGTGCGGGTTTTTGGCGGGTACGACGAGCTCATACCCTTACCCGCACCCGTGCAGGGTTTACCCACGGGTAATACATATAAATATTAAGTTAGCAATTATAAAAATATGAAAAAACGATTGTGAAAAAGGACAAACTCGCCGACACGCTGCAGACGGCGGGCAATGACTTCGATCAGCATGACTCGAGCTCGAAGGAGGATTGACACACTCACCTCCTGCGAACAGCGGGAAACGACTTCAATCAGCATGGCTCAAGCTCGAAGGAGAATCGACACACTCACCTCCTGCAAACAGCAGGAAACGACTTTGATCAACATGGCTCGAGCTCGAAGGAGGATTGACACACCCATGCTACAAACAGCAGGAAATGACTTCGATCAGCATGGCTCGAGCTCGGAGGATCAACGCATCACTTCCCGCGAACGGTGGACTTCAATCAGCGTGGCTCGAGCTCGAAGGAGGATCAACACATTCACCTCCTGCAAACAGCAGACTTCGATCAGCGTGGCTCGAGCTCAAAGGAGGACTGACACACTCACAGGTGTTGTGTTGAAGAAGATGGAGGGGCATAGCAGCAGGGTGTGGATGAGTGCAGAGGATGGAGAATGAGGTTGAGGTTGGATAGCGGCGCTGTGCGCAGACAAGTGCCTGATATTGAAAAAAGGGTGTAAATACTTGTAAGTAATGTACTGTACATACATACATAGATTTTGAAAACATACCTTTAAGTTTTGAGAGCAGCATTACCTAGAGTCAGCAACAATAAGATCTAATAGTACGAGTATAAAGAGGAAGCGTTAGTGATACTTTGAACAACTGAATGCCAAACAATTACCACATTAGGAAGGCACGGGTATGCCAGGGGTACAGGTTAGCCCGCAGGTTTTTGATCCCCGACCCCCACCCGTACCCCAGTGGTACCCGTACCCGTGACCCGCACGGGTTACCTGTACCCGTGCATATGCCTAGATACATCAACCTAGATAGTGTTACAGTGGATAGCTAAACTGAATGATGTATCAGGGTTTTTGGCTAATAAGCCAGTTTGGATATATCCTTCCCCCACTAACAGGTGGTTGTGGAGCTTCTTGATGGCATTCTATAGAATGTCATGCGGGAGAAGCCAACACAGTCGAGGATCTCGCTGAGTCTAAGAATCCCTTGTTCATGCAGGCGAATAGCTGCAAACTTCAAATCAGCTGAAATCTTTCTGTTGCCCATGATATTGATGGTTGTGGTATGCAGGTCTTGTAAAAATATCGCTAAGTCCTTTTTCAGTCTATGTTATCATTTGTTTTACATCGAGGTGCCAGTACCATTACATATGCAAACGGCTGTAACTTTGAATACCACTATTGGTGTCATTGTTAGGAATGTCGTACACCACGATGACCGTGCAGCGCCTAGATCTAGTAGAGCAGAACTCCTACACTAGCCGTGGGAACGGTTGGACGGTGAAGGTCCGACGGCATTCGTATCGCCGGCCGATAGCCCGATATCATTTTCAAATTATGCACCTCTCTTCTTTACTTCCGACCTAGTTCAACGACAAACTTCATGGTCCGGTTGATATCCACCAGGGTCCAACGTCGAGATTGCTGTCTCCTCATCATTTAACCACATCACTGTAGCCTGCGTGTAAATTGAAGACTTCTCGTTGTCTTTGATTTGCCGAGAACCTCGTAAACCCTGACTTCGATGCTGGTCGCCCTCACTGCTCAGTGCTCAGTAACATGATACATCCACGGGTTTCGCGCTTTCATGACATTCCATCAGATATGTTCCAGTACTATATTTAAGCAATTCACCCGCCTATTTTCATGCAAGAAACGTGTCACGAGCCACGATATATATTCAACAGAACCGGGAGCTCATAGAAAACACTTCGATTCTTCAAGACGTCATCACCGCTCTGCGTCACAGAATCCGACCCGTACAATTCGATAGTTGACCTTATCTCCAATCATGAACGACAAAAACATTTTAGCCTCCGCAGCTGCATCCTGATCCCCAAAAGTCAATCCTGAGGTCGTCAACAGATATATATATGCCAATATGGGCTCCCATTTGTCAGGATCGAAGTTGGAAGCCGCCCAAGTATTCAAATCTCGTCCTTCGACAACAATAATCGATACCTACGCAGTACTATGTCTTTTCTTCCATCTGACCAGGAGAAACATCAGCAGGTGAGCACAGTGCTCACAGACAAAGGTGTCATCGACCTCCCAAAGTTCAAGCCTGTCACACGTTTGGACGACATCTCATATTCCCGCGTTGGAGATGCATACAGGATCACCTACGAGCCGAATACTACGTACATGTCATACCTGTGCCAATCGTGACAACATAGCCTAGGATCTATCCGAGTCGTCGAGCTACACGTCGGCCGAAAGTAATTCGAACTTGACAACAGTTATTGACAAGGGATTAATATCAAAGGCACAGACGGCAGTACTTACTACTAGTACCAGGAAATGATGAGAATGGCACATCTAATCTCTGTCCTTGTATGTAGCAATGCAAATTGCGATTTGAGTTTGTGAAATCTGCATGGCGGGTACATACGGACACAAGTACAGCAATCTCGTACATCTTGTTAGTAATGGGAAGTTAACTTTTTTGCGTTCGACAAAGCCCTCCTCCCATTGAAGTAGGAGTCAAGGGTGAGACACCATAAGTAAATGATCGGGTACATACATATGTAAAGAAGGAAACATCGAGAATAAAAACTACTGAGATCTATCTCCTCTAAAACAAATGAGCAAACATAGCTACAATATCTCGAGTGTCCTGACGTCCATCATACCATGAACAGATTTCACGTCTTTGACTTGTGTAATGATATCATGATCTGATGCGATTCTCTTGTATTCTCCGCCGCGTTGCTGCGCAAGCAGGAATGCGCTGAACGGCTGTCCAAGGCGGACAATCAATCTCATTGCGGCACACTTGCTCAATTCCGAATCAACCGGGCCCTCTCCTGAGCACAATTCCTCATCGTCATCGTCGGCTTCATCGTCATTGTAAACCACGCTCTCTTCATCCATGCTCTCTGTATCATCTGCGTAGTCAGGCAGCTCGAACAGACGACGATCCCAGGGACGGACGAGTAAGAATGACTGTCGAGTGGGTCTGCCTCGTGAGAACTGAAGCAACCTGTCCTCCGTGGTGATCTTCAGATCGTGAAGCCCGTCTGCTTTGACTTCATACGTGAAGTAGGTTTCCTTGTGTTCAGTGGATCTCCGTCTAATTTGTGTGACAGGGAATGCTATGCATGGCAAATGCAGCCGGCGGTGAGCAAAACGTGGAGCGCTCAAGCGGTCGAGCGAGTTGTACAATTTCAAAGCTAACTCGACAACAACAGCATCTTGCAGCGACGAGACCGATCTCTGCATATCATCTTCAGATATAGATGGCAAAGCGTACGACGGGGTTTCGTATGAATTGATGTCGGCAGGCAGACAGCTGTTGAATTCGGATGATTGCCCTACCCAGTCCAGGGCACTGATATCACCCGACTGAGCTACGACCTCCTGCAAGAGCCGCCCGAGCGCGCTTTGCTTCTTCTCACCATACATGACAGGGAGCTGAACACCAAGGATGCCAAATAATGAGTACGCGATATCTTCCTCTACCGTGGTGACACGCGTGGACGCCCATTGCAGTTTCTCGCGGGCGTTTATCATTCCAGGACGGAAGGCGACAAGGGTTTGTGCATCTATCCCCGTTGCATCTTCCAACTCCTGCATGATCGCGACAGACTGCTTGTGGTTGGGAGAGTGGTCGTCGAGATACGGGGTCCAGTCGCTTTGGTAGAAGCGGATGACTTTCGGGGCCAGGAATTCCGGTACGGTCCATCCTCGCGTGTTCCATGCGCTCCCTGACAGTGAGCCCGGCTTCGACGAAGGCAGAACATCCGACAGGTAGACCATCGTGAGCGCTGAGGTGCGATACCAGACGAACATGGAATTGAGCGATTTCTGGAGTTCAACGTTGTTAGCCTGGTCGATGCAACATGAATCAATCCACCCCCAGCGATACCCCGCAGCACGAGCAGTTTTGCAGAAAGACTGCAACTTTGTGATACCGCCAACTGGATTCAAATCATCAACAACCTTGTCCTGGATGTCGTGCAGCAGTGGTTCCTTTCCTTCCCACCGATGCGATAGCGTGACGCAACGGAAGTACGTCGCCACGACATCTTTGATGCGTTCCTCTCGGAAATCGATGTGCATCAATGTTGATGACAAAAGTTCCTTGTACTCTGTGCTCGTTTTGAAGGCATCGATCTGTACCTCTCGATTGCATAAGCGCCCAGTAAAGGTATTGAGTAGACGATGCGGGGCGTCGTCGAGTTGAGCCTTGATGGTCTCTAGAATAGCTCTTTCTGCTTTGAATGGATTAGCATACTGTTGGCGCAGCTCTGGAGAACGACTCAGAAATGTTTGAGGATGTGGTTATTTAGGGGCGTACTTTGTGTTTGTGTGTCAGGAGCAATTTCCAAGTTCGAGAGCATGGTTTGGAATGCGTCAATCGCTTCATCATAACGATGTGCGCCATGAAGTGCTGCATGCTTTAACTGATATCCAATGTGAGACGAAGGGGAAAGTTTGATGACCTGCATATCACGAAAATGAGCGTCGAATACAACACGGTAGCTGTCGTCGTACCTTTTCCGCGTCGAGGAGTGCATCGTCCCATAGCATTCTTCCCGACCTCGCCTTACTGCGGTTCGCAAATATGGTATCGGTTGCAACATCAAGGTCGATCGCCGCAGAGTAAAGCTCGATAGCACTGTCGTAATTACCTGCAGCGAGGGCGTCGTCTCCGCCCGCAGCACAGAGTACGCTGAAATCTTGCTTGAAAGCTAAGTGAAACGGTGTTGAGAATTATGCCCAGTTGAAATCATGAAGACTTGCCAGTGGACCAATCAAGGTAGAGTGCTTTTGCAGCCTCATCAGCCGTATCCGACATGTATCGGTATGCTTCGATGGCTTCTGGAAGTCTACCTGCCCGACGGAGCTCGTCGCACCGATTCTGGTGTGCAGTTCGCCACAAGGACTTGAGATCCCACCCGAATAACTAGAAAAGCACAGCGGGGAGTGAAAATTTGATTTCTATTTGCACTGCAATCAACCTACCACCACGAAGACATCATATTCAGAATGGATGGCCGACATAGACGAGAAACCAATAGCGTTGACAGCAGCAGTGAAGTGGCTAGCAGCTTCGTTGTGACGTGCGTCGTCTGATGCATTCATCCCCATTTGGACGTGTAAATAAGCCTGAAGTGCGAGGTTCGCAAGATCAGCATCGACGAGGAACCTGGACTTGACTGTGTCAGGAGCACTCACTTCCACGATACCACATACAAGAGAATTCGGATTTGGACGAGTGGTAGCTAGCTCTTGGACGCGCAGAATTGCGTCGTCATGTTGATCTGCATTGAAAAGGGCGATGGCCTGACAGCTGGGGTGTAAGTAGCAACTACATGAGACACAATCGACGTACCTTAATCAAGAGTAGAAGACGAGTTTTATTCAAGTCTGCGTCCACGTACATGAACGCGAGATCAAATGCTTTCATCGCATCCTGAAACTGTCGTTTTCCACAGTGGGCGATGCCCTTGGAGATACAGCCCATCAAGGATGGTTGAATGCTGATGCTCTATACCACCATACAAATTAATCTGTATTAAAAAGGTCGCGATGGAACGGTGCATCTCACTTTGAGCGCGTCATCAAGTGCGCAGTCCCAGTCTGAATTTCTTGCCTTCACAAATGAGCGATTCACATAAGAGTTGTAGTTGTTGCTATCAGCGTTGATCCCTTGGGTGAGCAGCATGTCAGCAGTGGTCAAATCCCCGCATATGCATGCATCGCGGGCCGTCGTGTTGATGGTGAGAATCTGCATGATGCATGGTCAGATTTCATGGTAGGAGTGAAGGCTAGAAACATGCCTCGCAATCAGACTGTTGAGCCTTGGCATCAAGATTGAAGATCAATATGCAAGAAGACGGGCAAAGAATGGGAACTCACATTATTTGTCACTTGTTCCTTCAGGGTGTCTTCCCGCAACGCATCCTTGGAGAAAATGAGATGAAGGGATGGAAAATGAACATAAACTTACATCTGATGCCTTCAAGTTGTCCTTGAGAAATTCCTCCAGCAAAGGTACTGCCCACTCTGACATCATTTTATCATCTCCTCCACTCAGGATGTGCTTGCCATCCGTGGAGAAGGTGACACAATTCACCTCATTGGTGTGCTTGAATATGGTGACGGTTCGTCGATCCGAAAGCCGCCAAAGGCGAGCCTGATGGTCTTGAGATGCGGATGCGAGAAGGGTGCCAGTAGGGTTCAAGGCAATCATGTTGAGAGCATTAGCATGGCCCTTCCAGGGCTCACCGACCTGCTTCCAGGTCGATGAATCCCATATCCGTATGGTGGAATCACTCCTAGAACCAGCCGAGACAAGCTGTTTGCCATCGGGCGTCCACGCGAGTGAAGTATTCCATGCTCCATTGAACGCAGTGTGACCCTGGAACTTTGCGATGCATTCCCTCTTGCATGGATTCCATATTTGAATATTTGTCTTTGTTGCGATGGCAAGATGTTCACCAGACGGCGAATACCGAACGCAGCGGATTTCAGCGTCAGTTCCGCAACTGACTGGATTTCCTTCCACCTGCCATGTTTTTGTATTCCAGAGCTTTATTGTGGTGTCCGATGAGCCACTCGCCAGAAATGTGCTGTCTGGGGAAAAATCGAGCGAGAGGAGCTTGTTGGAGTGGACTTTGATGGGCTGGGTGATGGATTCGCCGTCTCTGTTCCAGGCGATGAGCTCTCCACCATTATCACCGCTTGCTATGAATTGCCCGTTTCTTGATATTGCAACTCTTCGTACGACCAAGCGATGCCCCTCCATTATCTTCAATACTACACCATTTTCTAAGTCCCATAGACGAAGCGTCTTGTCGTCCGAGGCCGTTACCATACGGCGTCTATCGGGGAAGACTGCGACTGCCCCGACACAATCTTCATGACCTTCAAATGTTCGACTGGCCGTAGTGATTTGAATGGCAGGCTGTTCTGCTTCCGTCATTCTGTTCAAGGTGGATGGTGTTGAGCACAACTTGCTGGGGAGTTTGTGGGTGTCTTGATCTAAGTTTCAGGGGTGCTTGTACCGGGCCCTTTAGTGCTTCTTCACAGCCTCAACCTGCTTCGTGTATCATTAGACGCGCAGGGCACGAGGCCTGAAGCCTATATGTATACAATTTGCAACAAATCCAGAGCCAGCCTCGCTCTCTTCAAGATTCTAGCTAGTCCACCACGTCCATCCCTCTATCCGACTCCATCGCCTACTCCACCCAATCCATCCTGGACGTATATCTAGAGAATCGACACCATCTCTGCCGGAAAAAGGCTGGGTCGCAGGCGAATCTGCAGAGTGGAAAGTCTATAACACAGCAGAAACAGACAAGATGTACGTGCACTTCGACCTGTTGTTCAGCCACAATCGTGACTGCGATCGACAGCGATGTCTAAAAGCTCTTGATTTTAGCCTGCATCGTACCACGCACCATCGCATTCATGTCCACGATCAGTGAGGAGGGCATAGAGAACCTGACACCGTTCAGGTAAGATGTACATTCGTTATCTAACGCGCTCTGCATGCTTACTTGGCCTGCATCCACCAATTGGTTTAACACAGAAAAAACATGTCTCTTCATCGATTCAATAACTTCTTCCCATAGGTCACGAACTATCCGCCTATCATCTTATTCGCATGCAGCCACAGCGCTCGGGGCCGCCTCGAAAACACAGTCGCGAACTTGCAGAACAGCCAAGGATACACCGTGAACATTATCAGTAAGCCATTTGTCGAGAATGTAAACGCAACTGCCATAAACGCTCTTTGACGAGTGGACTATCAACTATTTGACAAAGGAAAAATGCGTATGCGTGCTCCTTTGTGATACGATATATGCGCTAACTACCGGATGTTCGGCCCCTTTTCGCATGGAGTGCAAGGTCATTTCATTAACTGCCAAGTCCGCTCGGGAACTACACCGCCTCCCAACAGCTCTACAAATCCATAATATCACACACTCAATCACAGGCGAGTACAACAGCACGCTCATCCTCGCGTACGTCAAATACATCTACGTGCGAGACCTGCTCACAGGTATAGTAGAGTCCCAGTCTCTGCGTCGATGGCGGTCGTCATAGTCACGGACTCTGTCATGACGTTTATCAACATCGCGATCTCGGCCCCTCCGGTCCAAGTCCCTGTCCCTTTCACTACTGTCACTTCTTCTCCTGTCATCTTGGTATGTCTCCTCGATCGTCACGGTCGCGTTCTGGTCGCCTATCGCGATCACTTTCTCTCTTAAAATCACGTTATCATCCCTCCTACTGCTCCCCGCTCCGTTCCTTCTCTCAGGTGACCGTGAAGCCCTCCTCGAAACAGTCGCACCCCCATTCCTGCTTTCCTGCCTACTGATCTCCTGTCTCACAAGCGGGATATACCACTTATCGTCTCCTCGCCGTTTCTCACTGCCGTAATCCAGCACCTCCTGCTCCTTTGCTCCAATACCCAAGAGTGCAGGGCGTGATTTCGGTAGGCAAGGCTCCACCAGCGCATTATCTTTCGCTCTTTCTGAGCTTGTAACAGCCCCACCGTCCACCCAACCCATGCCGCGGAGCATAGCAGCTCCAAACGCAGTAATTGGCACACGCGCATAGTCATCGATAGTAGCAACATCCGGAATATCAGCGACGTCTTGCTGGACGGTATCGGTTTCACTGGGAGGAACGAGAATAGTATCGACGTGGGAAGCCGAGTCCATATCCTCAGCCAGCAGCACACGAAGGGCATTTTGGTCGTCTGTCTCTTCTACCATGTCTACCTTCGCATGTTCTTCTACTGTAATATTTGTCTCTATAGACGTCGTGCTTGTATTGAATTGAACTTTCTTGTTGCCGAATTGGATACCTGACAGCTGGGGGCCGGAGTTGATGGTATCACACGTTCTAACTTCCAATCCCTCTAACGCTCACGTCTGCACCTATATTCTCTTTTTCAGAGTCAGGGATGAATCGTGCTGCCTCCCGCCGGTCAGGATTTCGCTTCGAAGGAGTCACACGACAAGAGGGCCCTTAGGGGCTTTGGTCTTCGGCTTTTTTCCCATTTACACTAGATGATATAAGTAGCACATGTGCCTTTTGTGAGCTGTAGAAATGTTGGAAAGAACGGAAAGAGACGCACCGCTGTGCACCGAACTTGTTGAAAGAAGTGATAAGCTCGTCCTCGAGACGGTCATCTTCATCATGATCATCGCTATAGTCTGACTCGTCTTTACGCCCACAATTAACGAACACTATCCCGCTAGGCTCTTCTTCATCGTCTGAATCCTCTCGGGAGCTGAAAGTACGAGGAGGCCAGAAGCAGACTCGGAGCTGGCGGTACCGGAGAGGTGACGAAGGAGCACTGAAAGTTTGAATTTGTCGCTCGCCCTGTCATCGTTGGCTCAGCAGCTGCTGTGTACCTGCGCACAGTGAATGACAACTTGGACATCGTCGTGCAAGATACAGCAAGTGTGGCCCTCGGATCGTAAGTGCATTTATGATTTGGAGGACACTTGTAGAGTATATCAATTGCATTGATATTTCCGTGGACAGCACCCTGCTGGCGAGCAGGGCAGGATGTTCGATATGGAGCTTGGACACTGTGGAACTCGTACTTGAAATACTTGGTGACAGATTGGGTGCGCACTGTGCTATGAAATGTTGAAACTCACTGCAGAAATCGGTTGTCAGAGTGGGAAAAGAGGCTTGCAGACCGTGGGTAATAACATTTGCACGGCTCGGATGACCTGCAGGCTTATAATCAGTTACTAGCTCCATTGGCTGGCGGCGAAGCGGACGGCCTTTCTTGGTGGAAAGACCATTCAATCAATTCTGAAATCCACCCGCTCAGGATCTTTGCTGTGACGGTCTTCTCAATTGTAGGGCATGCAGGCGAAGTAGAGCGCACGTTCTCAACTTCTCTGATCTCGGCACAACACCATCCGCGCGGTGTGATCTTTCAGTTGACACATTTGAAATACTTGTGCAAACCACAGCGCCATAAAAGCCGCGGAGGCTGGGAAGTCCATCCGTCTTCGACATGCTCGCATGCACACTCGTGAAGAGGTTAGTATTGCTATCGAGACTGGACAGGATCTTGAAGCATCTTTCGCGTAGACACCTCCGCTCTCGACCGAACCTCGAGATGCAGAGACTTTCTTGCCAGTCCAGAGAGTATTTCGCCTGACGATATTACTACTGAATTTGCAGCTCTCGCAAGAGTCAAAAAGGACTGAAGAAGTTCAGAGCATTAATGGAGTCAACTTGAAGTGTTCGAGGGAAATGTTTTTGATTTTGACGAGTTAGATCGGGTCGAACAACTTGAAGGAATAATATTCTATATGAAGTTGAGGTGGTTAATCACAATGGCGAGGGTGACGAATGGGACGAGGCAACATTGGTGTCTTAGGAATGTCGATAATCGGCAGAACTAAATCCAACCCCCTATAGCTAGCCGTGGGAATGGTTGGAGGTCGGGTATTTGATTGTGGATGATCATATTGCCGATAGTAGTCCGCACTTTCAAATTATGCAGCTCTTCTTTAATTCCGACCTAGTTCAACGACAAACTTCATGGTCCGGTTGATATCTACCAGGGTCCAACGTCGAGATTGCTGTTTCCTCATTATCGTTGTAGCCTGCGTTCAAATTGAAGACTCCTCGTCTCGTGTCTTTGATTTGCCGAGAACCTCGTGAACCTTGACTTCGATGCTGGTCGCCCTCAGTAACATCCCCAGGTTTCGCACTTTGTGGTACCAGCCTATTTTTATGCAAGAAACGTGTCGCGAGCCATGATGTTCAACAGAAACGGGAGCTTCTCATAGAAAACACTTCGATTCTTCAAGACGTCATCGATTCATCACCGCTTTGTGTCACAGAATCCGACCCGTACAATTCGATAATTGACCTTATCTCCAATCATGAACGACTGAAACATTTCGGCCTCCGCAGCTCCATCCTGATCCCCAAAAGTCAATCCTGAGGTCGTCAACAGATGTAGATATGGGCTCCCATTTGTCAGGACCGAAGCTGGAAGCCGCCCAAGTATATAAATCTCGTTCTTCGACAATAATAATCAATACCTGCGCAGTACTATGTCTCTTCCTCCATCTGACCAGGAGAAACATCTGCCATCTATTGGAGAAAAGACTGACACTGACCATGAGCAGATAAATCAACAATTCGACTTGGATCCAGTAGATATCGCTGCTCATGCGCCGTCCCTGCGCGGTCGTAAGCTAACGGCTGCAGTGGCGTTTGTGGCAGGAACTGGATTCACACTCCTTGGGTGCGTTAAGAAGTGACTAACAATCGAATTATTCTCATTTTGCGATTCAGGTATGACCAAGGCGTCATGTCGTCACTAATTACGGGTAATCAGGTAACATGTGTTCTATCAAGCCTCGCATGCAAGTGTCCATATTCTCATTGTACCAGTTTGAGGCTTCCTTCCCTGAAGTCGTAGTAGAGGCCAGCCACCCCAATCACGCAACTCTTCAGAGCTTCATAATTGCCATTTATGTATGTTGTCACCTTTTGTACGTCGTATTTTATGCTTATACCATGTAGGAAGTGGGCTGTCTCTTCGGTGCTCTGTCCAATCTTTGGGTGGGAGATAGGCTTGGTCGCCGTAGAACAATTTTTTTAGGAGGCAGCATAATGATGATCGGTAGGCGAATTATATCGTTTTAAGAACACTAGCTAAATTTCTCACAGGGGCAATTCTGCAAATAACTGCGTTTTCTTTCGCACAGTTGACTTTTTCTCGTATCCTCACAGGCTACGGAAATGGTCTGATAGTCAGCGATGCCTGTTCATGATCCCGAAGTCCTGCTGAAACAAGTCTGCAGACATCAACGGTGCCAACATATCATGCAGAGCTCTCCCCTTCCGCAAAGAGGGGTCGAATGCATGTCATTCATACGCAATATAATCCAAAGACTCACAGAATTCTTCTAGGATCATGATGGAGGGGACTCTGATTGTGGTTGGAGTATCCATTGCGTGAGTGCGCCATTATATCGATTTATTAAATTAATTTAATTACTGTTTTACAGCTATGTACGCGCGTCGTTATTTCATTTGTTCATTTTTGCTGACATGGTGCTCTAGTGGGTTGATTTAGCACTGTATGTTTCAATGTCATATCCAGGTTAAGCTTGTCTGACCGATGGCGACGATAAAATCAGGTTCTTCGTGAATTGGTCGTCTGCTCAGTGGAGAGTTCCGATAGCTTTGCAGTTGGTGTTTGAAATCATTGTGGTGACGTGCATTGGATTCGTGAGTTCTGTTTCTCCCAAAAAATGTGCATACTAGTACTAACAGAATCGATTTGGCACGCTACACAAGCTTCCCGAGTCACCGAGATGGCGAGTTCTTGTTATTCTCCATGATTTTCGCGAAACTAATTAGAATCTTAGGTTGGTGAAGCATGGTCGGAATGCAGAAGCGATGGCCGTTATATCCGCAATGGAAGACAAACCTCCCACTGATCCAGAAGTTCAGCGCACGTACTACGGTATTCGTGAAGCTGTTGCTGTCGAAACATCTAGTCAAGGTTCATTACGTGAACTCACTACCGGGGGTCGCAGTCAAAACTTCAGACGAACAGCCATTGCTGTGGCATGTCAGATGATGCAGCAGCTGACCGGAATCAACCTCGTTACCTAGTGGGTATTTCAGTCTCCTGAAGTGACTTGTTCTGATTTAAAAATGCGCTTTCAACAGTTACGCTGTATGTCATGCAACCACATGGCCTACTACGACGATGCTGATATCACGTAGACTATTGTATTCCAGCGTCTTGGTCTCTCCGATGTCAACGCGCGGATTACCGCTGCTGCCAACGGCACAGAATATTTCCTTGCTTCTTTTATTGCTTATTATGCAATAGACTATGTTGGCAGGCGCCAACTCATGCTGATTGGAACAATCGGCCAATGCATCGTGATGCTGCTCTTGGCTATCTTAGGATATATTAACAATAAGCCAGCGCAGATTGCGAGCGTAGTCATGTTATTCGGCTTCAATACGTTTTTTGCTATTGGGTGGCTTGGAATGGCCTGGTTATACGTGAGTACAGCAACGGCGGTTTTAATCATTTTGATTTTTCGGTGATCTGATATTTTCTTTGCTGATTTCCAGTGCGCTGAGCTTGCTGGGCTCAGAACCCGTGCACCAACAAATGCACTAAGCACGGGTTTGTCACTCTCGTACGCCAAGACAACTTTACTTACCTATTGTTTTCCCAGCGTCAAACTGGACTTTCAACTTTGTCGTCGTGATGGTCGTTGGGCCATCTTTTAACAACATCTCCTGGAGAACCTACATCGTTTTTGCAGCATTGAATGCAGCCATTATTCCAGTTGTTTACTTTTTCTTCCCCGAAACTGGCGGTCGGTCTTTAGAAGGTAAGTTTTGCGCGTCCTCTGTCCAGCTCCTAGTTAATTCTATCATGGAAGACCTCGACGTTGTGTTTGCGTTGGCGCACATTACTGGTGAAGATCCTGTCAAGGTTTCGCTTCGGAAAGATATCCCGCTTGCTGGATCGCGAGAGGCGGACGAGATTCTTGGTGTTAGCACAGGCGTTCAATATCATCACGCGACAAAACCTTTGACGTCATTCTCGTTATCGAGTGAAACAAGGACACCGGTCTAGGTGCGATGGTCACTGTTGGTTACGGTTGAGTTTGACGAAGGTTAGGTGTGTAGCTTCTAGAATGCACAGAAAGTGTATGTATGCATAAAGTACGGTAACCCGAGCTAGGGTAGAGGGGCGAGTTGAGTTAGTTGAGTCAGGCATGTTTTCTATGTATGTATTTCGTAGCCATCAATACAATCAATTCTTCATACTGAACTTAATGGACACGTGACCCAACATCACTTCGCGTCCAAATCGCGTCTGTCATGATTTCGAACGATCTGGCAGGACGCTGTACATACGGCGGATGATTCCTGGACGTCCAAAACGGTGCGGCCAGGATAGTGTAAAATATAGGGTCGCCTCAGTCACAAATCTGAAGTTGTAAAATTTATGCAATGTGTCAGTGTCATGTTATAGCCTATTACATGTTGATATAGTGTCTATTACACTCATAGAAAGTACTTATGCAATTCTTACCCTTGAACAAGTCGAATAACCCTGGTGGATATGAAATATAATTGGCTCTTGACAACATAGTTGCTACGTCGCCCGCGCAGTCATAACGAAGTGAAGAGTAATGTCCATGGTGAAAATTAAATAAATCACATAAAATTCTGGACCTTCTTCCCTTTGACCGTCCTCGTCTTAGTCTTCTGTGTCTTTGGCTTACTAGCCTGGAACAACTTATCAGCAGCAACCTCATCCTCATCCTTTACTTTCTTCTTCTCATCATCAGACACATCAACGACTTCATCATCCAACTGAAAGAAATGTTAGTGGACGGAGACGATCATGCTTGGGACACTCACATCGAAAACGTCTTCTAGATCGGGCGCTGGACCTCCTGAAAGTTTCTTGGGGACTTTCCCGAGGTCCGTTGCTTTGTGGAAGGGTATTGGATGATCCGTGCTGTTATACCTGAGCGTGCGGTTAGCGACAATCTGACACGGTTGATCGGTGAGCCTTACTTCTTCGTAAACGATGTCTTGGTCGCAGGTTTGATGAGCTTGTTAACGACATCGTCTTTCTGAGTGTCCACGCCAAGCTCAATGACCGTGTCCCAATCCTCACGAGAAAGGTAATACTCGTCCATCCGTTCAATGACGTCGTCGACAGCAGCCTATGAAGGACGCGATAAGTAGCAAGGAGGAAGAGGAAGGGACAAGACTCACAGCACCCTGATCTATCAGTGGCTTAACAACGTGAGGGAACAGTGCAGGGATATACGACTGTCGGATCTCGTGCTTGTCCCCAGAGACTTTGAGTCGCATTCGAACCTGCACATCTCCTAGTTGTCGATTGAGCTTGATCTGTTTCGAATTTTGTCCTAGCCACCTATGCGAGAATCATATGAATGATGGGTGTAGTAAGCTGGGGCGAACATACTGAGGGAATGTCATTGGGTTTTGGCCGCCGTATCCGCCGCCTGGACCAAACAAGAATGAAGCGGGCCGCACCATTGAACATACCGCATGCAATGGCATCAATGACCAGTGTTGCTCCGGCCTGAAGGACATCATAAAATCCAATAGAAAGAGTTATGCAATCTGCTCACCCATGAATCAGGGCATCGACGAGATCGGCGTCAGATATAGAAGATGCGGCTTGATCCATCAACTCGAGTTGCTTCAACATCTTTGGAGGCCCTTCGAGGTTCCGAACCTTGACAGGTTGAGTCTTCAAATAATTTTCCTGACGAGAGGGTAAATACTTCGGTGGTACTCGAAAACAGTGTGTTTCACCTGGATGAAAAGCGGGACGAAAGAATGGTCGTGGAAGTACAATTCCATCTTGTCGCCCAGTGTCTCTCGAACGTTCGGCCCAAACGCATACGGACCAAGAATTTTGTACGTCACGTCGAACGGTGTCAAAATAGTGTACTTTTCGTTGATCTTTGCACTGTATTATAGTATAATTAGTGAGTAGCAAACGACGAAGAGCACACGTACAGATTCTTCGCCTCGTCAAAGTCCATGCTACTACTGGATAGTCGCCATGTCGACAACATATTCAAAACTTGTCGAATATCTGACTGAGAGCCAGTGATAAGCTGATCGATGACGTTGGCAGGAATTTTCATATTCTCCCTAGTCGACGACATCAGCATGGTGTCAATGTGATTGAAGGACAGCTTACTTGTACGCGATCGTCATTATGCGTGATCGGACAGATTGAGCCTCAGGTCTGTTACTGCAGTGAGGTCATGTTACTCCTGAAATTGAGTTCGACATACCGCCGAAATGTCATGCCAAAAGTATTTGCAACGAGTGGCTTCAGCTTCTGGGCGCCTCTATCGTTAGCAATACAGATAATAGGGATCTGAATGCTACGAGGTAAGATGTGTGCTCGAGCGGACGGATCAAAACATACTTTCGTCTTCTTGATCAAGGCACTGAGAGCGCCAACGCCACCCCTGTCACCAGCGGACATGCCGTCGACTTCGTCCATAATGAGACACGTCTTGTCGGTGACTCTGACTCCTGCTGCGTTTGTAGCCTATTAAAATATTAGAGCCATCGTAACAGAGCATTGAACAAACAAACATTGCTTCCACCCATCCACCCGTCTAACGACAGATTGCTGATGTTCATGCCACTCTAGATGTTTGTGAGCACAGTATAAAGGTAAGGCACCACTTCCGATTTACCTCGACTAGCTTTTTGCTACGCGCGTCGCTTGCATTAAGCTCAATAGGCGTGAACCCTTCGAGCTTCGCACAAAGATGGGCACTGGTAGTCTTGCCTATACCAGGTGGGCCAGTAATCATCACTGCACGGTAGACATTCATAGCATTTTTCCCCGGTTTTTTGAAACCACACTTCAGGCTGTCCGACCTGCGAAGGGATTTGCATTTGCTTGAACAGACGCTAACATATAGACCTACCAGTCGTGAAGCCATTGCTGTAGTTTTTCCACCTGTCCTTTGTTGCCACAGATCTCCTTTAATGATTGAGGAGCGTATCTCGTTGTCCACAGCTGGTTGGAGACATCAACTTTGGAGCTGTAGTAAGAATCAGGGGATGTGCTGGGTGAAAACGGAGTGCATACTGACCTACTAGATTCGCCAGCGTCCTTCGACGCTTGTTTCTCCCTCCGCTCGAGTTCCTTTGCAGCCTGTTTGATCGTTTCCTGTTCCTTTGCCATCTTCTTCTTAGTCTTCTCATCTAACTTCCCATCACCTGGTCCTTGGCGAGTGGCTATGAGATCAAGGAACTCATCCTCGGAGAGCGTCTTGAGTTGGTGCTTCTTGATTGCGTTTAGTTTCGAAGGACCAGCATTGTCACCCAGGACAACAAACGATGTTTTTGATGAAGGTTGCCCTACGACGCGCCTATGAAATTGTGAAGCCTTGTAGATACTGTGGATGTTAAGATAACTAACCCCCCAAATCGCTTCGCCAAGTCTATTGCTTCGTCTCTAGAGAAGCTGCTGAGTTCGCCAGTGAAGACAAAGGCAAGGCCCTCGAGGCAGTTGGATGACTTGGGCTCAGGGACCTGTTTCGAACCAGGGGCAGACGGTCCAGCTAATTTTGCGGCTTTTGCAGCAGCCCAACTAAGTCACGTAGTTCAGAGACAGAAGCACAAACACGGAAAGTCAGTGTACTTGAAGGGTTTGGTGGGCAGTTCCGCGTTCTCTTCTTTAGCCTGTCCTTTAGCTGCTTCCTTTTTCTGTGGGGGAGGTTTCTTGGGGGGCGGTTTTGACTTTGGGGGCGGCTTAGTGTTACTTTTCTTTTCATATTTGACATCTTCCTCGTCCTCATAGTCGTCTTCACTCTCCTCCGCTTCCTCCTCGGAAGAGTCCACCACGAACTCGTCGTCCTTTGATTTCTTGGATTTGACAGGTGCCTTTCGGTTCGTCTTGGTCTTGCTTGTCGATATAGTTGCTTTCGAGGTCGAAGGTGACGCGGCTACTTTCGTTGCGGTAGCTTTTGAAGCCGATGCTGACACGACTGCTTTTGGTGCAGCCACTTTCGAAGTTGAGGCCGAGGCAACTACCTTCGGTGCAGACTTCGCAGCGACAGCTACTTTCTTCTTTGGCGGGGACGCGACGGATTCGTCCTCCTCATCGCTCGAGATAACAACTGTATTTTTTCGCTTGAGACTCTTTTTCGATGGAATGTCATCACTGTCGGGCATCATTGTGCGGTCGGATTTGGTTATTGCCTTGTGCTAGGAGTCCGCAGAAGTTATGGATGGATGGAGGAAGGATACTCACGGATTTACCTCCTCCAGCACCACCGAAGAAAGAGCGAAGGTCTTTTCCTGTGGGTGCAGCAGTCTTTGAGGACTTGGCGGGTGCCATAGTCGTCTGTGCTATACTAGCAGTGGTGCGTGTGGTTTGGTCGTGTTCACACTCGGAGCGCGCGCCAAGTACTCACGTCGCGTCACATTCTGTCACGTGTCGGCGTGTCACTCATGGTGAGCTCACCTGGGCTTCCCAATAAGTAAGCCTTAATATAGTTGTTTATTACGTGCTGTACTTACTAATGTTTGGCTTGGTTGCTGTCAGATTCAACACCAGCATTAAATGTTGTCCCAAATCACCTGGAACCTTCAGCGTATGCTACCTAGGTAGCTCGGCACTCTCCGCTGCCTATACCACCCGGATGCACCATCCCGATGCACCCGCCAACGCGCCTCACTTTCCAAAATGGGGCAGGCAACACTCTCACGCCCTTTGTACTTGCCCGCCACCACCATCATCGTCTACCCTCAGCGTATAGACGGCCCCCTTGTCTTCCAATGGCCACCACCCTGCTGCTAACGTTGTGCAGGCCTTCCAAACTCCCAGAAAGACTCAACGCGCCCACATCTCTTGTCTTTGCCTGCCACCACCACCATTGTCTACCCTCAGCGTATAGACGGCCCCCTTGTCTTCCAACGGTCACCACCCTGCTGCTAACGTTGCGCAGGCTTTCCCAACTCCCAAAAAGACTCAACGCGCTCGCCAATGCTCAGCCACGTACCACGTTCACCAACGATGCGCCCATCTGTGAGGAGGATCACGGGGCTATCCAAAGTGGCTACCAAACATTCGTTTCGACGCTCTGTTTGGACTATTGATGTACTTAAGGCAGGGAAACAAAGCCAACGGAGGGAGGAAGTCAGTGCGAAACGGCAAGCATGTATACAAGGTATGATAACTATTGTTCTACATGACTTTGATGTCCTTTTCATTGTTGCAGAAATGTCATCTGAGGATCGTGAGGCTGTGGAGACCATGCTCATCGATCATGATGTTGATACCGAATCCCTACCATATACAGCACCTCCTGGTGAGGAAGGAGTGGACCTTAGCCATGAAGGTGGCGAGTACGAGGCCTTTGAGGGACTAGCTCAGCAAATGGCCAATATTTCTGGCTGGTAAGTCTCTATTTCCGTGCGCTTGTTGTCATCTTCTAACATATCATAGCCACTATGTGGATCCGCGCACCCGCAAGGACCGCATTGACATCCAGAACGCAAATTGGAATGCTCAAATGGAATGCCTTGTCGATGCTTACTTGGACTATCGTACCCGGGATGCTGGCGACGGCATGCCAAGTGCTTTGAAGGAGGATCAACCTATATGCAATCATGCGGACAATCTATCACTTCAAAACATTGAGCTCATCGATATATTCAGTGATTTATGTATTTTTATTCGTCGGATTTGTATTGACTAACAATACACAGGTCGGAAGTGCACTTCTGTGCAGCCTCGAGCCTTCCACAAATTTCTGAACGAAAGTCTTATCTACCACGGTTACCTAGGCTGCTCCCCACTTCACCCAACTGTTGCCATTTCTCTGCGCACGCTTGCTGTGTATCAGCAAACTCATAGGACATGCCTCCGATATAGCATCCAAGCGCAGTGCAAAAGTTTATGTCACCTTCACGATGTATGATTTCTAATGTATTGATATGATACATTAATAACATATTGTTTCATAGATTCCGTACCGACCTTATTTTAATACACAGTTTTCAGACGCTTATGATGTGTACCTTGAGATTTTGCATCGTGTCGACTCCCTCATCAAAGCAGCGCTCAAGCACAACACGCCCAATTGGCGACTTCTTAACTCGTGTCCCTGTTGCTTTTATAAGCTTGAGGGTGAACATCCCCTAGCTTTTGAATGGCTCGCCACTATTGACGGAAACAATAGCTTGAAAAGATGGTTGTCATCAATATATGGCACATCTCCACATAATGATTCACGCACCTATCGTTCCGACTACTGGCTTAGCCGAGCACAGGCTGATGAATTCCAGAAAGGTGCTCAAACGCAATCAGTGAGTTTGGCTCATATCAACTATACGAAACTAATCATTTTAGCTAGAAAGAACGTAATGATGATTGGGAAGATGTCATACAGTCGGAGTCTGCACCAGCATCATTCCATTGTGTCGACCGCTGGCGAAATGCTGGTCCAGAACAACGTAAACGCATGTTCTCGATCTTTGATGAATCCGGAATCATTGTCGCAGCCTGCCGCCACCGGATCATTCTTTTAGCTTGCGATATGGTGAAAAGTGGTGAGCTGTACGTATCTTATTTTGATATTGTTGTCATCCTTGCTGACTGGTTTTAAGTGCAAAATACCCATTAGCCATTATAGACCGCCTGCTCGACATTTATGGCAAGAACAGGGGTGTTGCATATGATATCGGTTGTGCATTCTCTAAAACACTCGACAATAGTAGCCTGGGTCCCCGCGCTCGCGCACTCAATTTCCGGATGATGGTCGGGGCGTTTCACGGCCATGCTCATAACCGAAGGTGTCAGATTGATTGGCACCCGCTCTATATAGAAGGTACCGGCCACACAGAAGGTGAAGGCTGTGAGCACATTTTTTCTTCGTCAAACGAGCTTGCTCGTAGCACTCGCCATGCTAGTCCATTTCACCGACATCAGGCAATCGAGCAGCACTTCTCCTTTTGGGACGAGGACAAGTATGCAGCCCTTAGTAAGTTTTGTCTTTGACCCGGTAGACAATCAGAGCTGATTCTAGATTGATGTATAGGCACATTTTTACACAATCATTACTGAGAAGCTTTAACGGCTGTACAAACTCTTAGCGCTGAACTTGCTACTCTCCAAAGTGTGCTTAACATTTCAAACAAAGACTTCCTCCGTTTTCATGAGCAAGAGCGTTCATACCTTGATGGGCTGAAAGAGCCGCCACTCAAGGATTGAGTCAGCATTCGGTATATTCGAGCTCTCGATGATGTTGCCGAGCGACAGTAAGTCATTAGCCAAATTTGTACTGATTTGATGCCTCAGTACTAGTATAACAGAACGGAATGGAACTCGGCTCGCGAAGCAGCTAATCGGTCGCTCGTAGACATTCATGTCGGTGGCTTTCAGGATATGCATGTCGCCCTGAATCAAGCTTGGGTACGTGTTGATGGAGCATATTCCAAGCTTCAAAATGCGGAAGCAATGGCTTCGCACTTGGAAATTCAGCTGGGAATTGAAAAACAATGGGAGATCGGGAGCGAGCATTATAATCGCTTCCGCCAGGAAGCCTCACTTTTGAACTATCAGACGGCACTTGATGAGCTAGAACGGCTCGTTGTTATGCGTTTATTTGAGCTGTCAAAGCTCTCACTTTCAGGGACAGGTAGGTCTCTCATTTTGGTAATGGCCGCATTAGCACTTAATCCTTTCTGAACTAGGCTACAAATTACGCCAACAGATCAGCAAAGCTTTACAATGTCGTTCTGAGGCAATTCGTAATGCACTCGGCCAATACAACACTCAGGCCACTGCTCTGGTCCCTCCGCGACCACAGCTGACTTGGAAAGATATTGTCGAATATAGTTTCCTTGGCAAGTTCGATCTCTTGCGTCAATCACGTTCTGACATCCGCTCTTTGGATTGGACTAAACCTGCTCACCGTGAAGCTACGGTGAAGTACTTCAAGATCCAATGCACTCGTGAAGAAATCCAACGATTGAATGTTGAAATTCGTCGGTTGCGTACAGCTATATACGACGAAGAACTTACGGTAAACGCCACCATTGAGGTTCTTCTCACATCAAACAGACCTGTTGGACTTGAATTGCAACGTCGATGGTGAAGACGTGCTGCCATCAACGCAGTGCATCTTTTTAGATTAGATCAAATTGCGTCGCAATCGAACTTTTCAGGGACAAGAGGAATTGGTGTGCAGCTCAACAGTACATCTGAGTCCTCTAGCCACGGTATGTCTCTTGATTATTTCAACCAGTATTGATACTATTAAACATGCAGACATACCCGCTGTTATCCATGCCAGCAATAACCAGGCAGAGTCAGAGACAGCTGCCTCGAATATTTTGGCATCTGAACAGAGTGATGGAGATATTCTCGAGCATGAGGAAGAAGCACGGACTGTAGAGGACTTCGCTGATTTTTTGGCCTCCGTCGCAGACTGAATGCTGCTACTTTGAACATGTTCTCAGTAGTTCGCTCCTTGTACTAGTAGTTTGTCTAATAGCATCATGACTCGAATTCTACGATAGACGGTACATCAATGAGACGCACAGAATGGTTTGCACAACAGGAATACAGTCTGTAGTTGAATGGGAGACATAAGATGTGATGGTTTTTAAGTATCTTTGTTGTCTAGGAGTTTAGATATATTCGCCGTTCGACTTATCATATTCCCTTTTACATATCATCTGCTACTACTTTTGTACAACAGGAATACAGTCTGTAGTTGAATGGGAGACATAGGATGTGATGGTTTTTAAGTATCTTCGTTATCTAGGATTCAAATAGTATAACAAACTCGCTTCACCGTTCAACTGATCTTAACATATCATATTCCCTTCTACATATCATCTGCTACTACTTCGTCCCTTCTACATATCATCTGCTACTAGATGTCCTGATTTATAACTGTATACAGCACGCACTGGGTTCTCTTATTATGATATCCGTAATCGGTTACCTGCGCAGGCCTTAATTTTCCTTACCTCAAGCATCCTTCCATCCTAACTCAACACCTCGACCATGGTTTGTTCTGTCCGTTCCTCATCTCCCATCCCTGCAAAACAGAAAGATCATTGTCTGAGTCAGACAGCGTCTACTGAAACCACGTCTCCAGTGCAGGTGACGATTCAACCTCGCTTCTCGTTGAATAGCTTAGCAGCATTACACTTGAGCTCATTTGCGCAAGGGTTCAGTAATGCAGAGCGACAGGCAGCGGCCCGTGCGGTACTCAGACATGATGCTCACATTGACGGTACTCACTACCACACTCGAAAGCCTGGCGGCCTCCATCCTTCGCACATCGCCTTCAATTCATACACGTCATCAGATGAACGAACCATCACTCAGGAAGAGTTCGTGGATGCAGCACTGCAAGATGTGTTTGATGCGGTGAGCTCTCAACTTCTCATTGTTAACAGACCAATAATATAAACTGTCGTCAGATTGCAATGCAAGACCCACTTGATGGTGGGATTTCCATCCTTATGCACTGCGCTGGTTCTGAAGCCCCAGAACCACACTCTCCAGAGTGATTCACCATTGAACTCTATGTACATCACGCCACGTGAATATCATGAAACACCCAGGCGCATTGGGGGAGACTTATCAGCTTTGGTCCAGGCTTTCAGCGAGGAGTTTGCAATTCCGCATCTACAGCGTTTTTCGGAACGTTGTCGTATTGAGGGCATCATCCCTCCCCAGCACTGTAAGTCTATCTTATCTGGATGCAGCTATACTATTTAGAAGCTCACATCTTTTTCTTTCGCACTTAAAGATGCTGCAAGCCAAGTGAATTTTTCTGGACCATCATTCATACCCGGGCCAGTTGTAGCCACGGGTGCATGGGTCCAGTGCTCGGCTCGTCCTACCAGGCAGTTCACGCAAGATTTCGAAATCAGTAACAAGTTGCTCTTGGCTGCTGTTCAGATGGGACAAGCCTTGGCAAAAAGGATGTGTCTGACACAATGTCTGCTAGTGCTTCGCTCCGCAAGGGCAGCATTCGTCAGCGCCGTCATGCTGATGCGGCTTTCCTGAATACTGGGGCCCCTCTGCTTAGTATTGGTCTGCACACCGATGCCGTGCTTGATAGATTTGGTCTGGATGACAGGATGCTTCTAAAGCTCCAAGAGCTCATCGGTTCTGTTTGTAGCAGCCGCTGGGAGGCTGTACTTCAATCTCCGAAATGGAATCTGACTCATGAGCAGGCGTTGAACATGAGTAAAGCGCTCCATTTGGATCTTGACAGCAGCCGATCTATGTACGTGGTCAATAAGGTATGGTGTGTTTTTGGGTTGTTTAAATTTTTATAACTGATTATTTGGTCACCATTTAGGCGTCATCTTCGCTCCTTTTGCAAATTTTCAGGTTTCTCAGCATTCTAGTGTGTATGTGCACGCTTTACCTGTTTTGTCTTTGTTTCTGGTTATTAGATTGAATTACCCATCATTTCAAAGTAACTAGTAGTTGTGTCAATATTATGTCAATATACGTCTGGTGTGCTATGCTAAATATCATGCTTGCTTTCTACATATAAACTCCTCGCTAACGGATCAATATCCAGGTCAATGGCTCCCCCCTCCCTTGCAACGCAGGTGCACAAGCGCATCCAGGCACACCCTACCTGTCGCTCCAGAGTTACTCTCAGTAAGGAGGCTCGTGCTGCCCTTACAGTTCGATGTCGAGACAATTCCCGTCGCTTCAAGTTAGCCCTTCAGGGCGCATGGGACGGTCTTGACAAGACTGTGAAGACCATCACATCCTCCCATCACAAAAGCTTCCGTCGCGTCCAAAATGACTTGTGCATAGGACGCGGGATGATGAGGTTCAAGCGCTCCAAGTTGAGTGCTTGGAATGCATTCTGCTGGAAGAAACGTCAAGAGAACAAGGACAACGGTAAGCACATTTTTTAATCACTTCAACAGAAGTGTACTTATTGTGTGACGGTATCAAGGTACGACGGGCAAGGACGTCTTGCAGGAAATTGTCAAGGACCACCGTGAAGAATATCAGGACCTCACCGAAGAGGAGAAGACTCAGCTTCTGCTCGAATATGGTGAATACAAGGAGACGAAAACCACAGGGGTCCGAATTTCAACTAAGTTGAAGATTATTGATATCACCTCGACATTCAAGGCTGTCGAGAGCGAGGTTAGTCTTCATGCATCTTATTTTTGCTTGCTGACAGTGTATAGTTAAACAACTTGAGGAGTCGTACTGGCACTGAGTCAATGTTCTACGCAACGCGTGGGTCTACTGACCTCCCTCTCTGTGGTGTTATCTTCGCTACCAACGGTGTAGAGGAGTTTATGCCGTCCGTGATGAATATCGATAATCAAGATTTAATCAGCAAGATGGAAGGATTTGCTGTCCAGGGAATGAAAGGTCAGCCTCATCTCGACCGAAAACGAGTCTTTGTCAATTAATTTCTGATGATAGGTGCTGCGGGCAATCATCAAAAGCGCTGTTCTAAGGTCCGTGCATCCCTGCGCAATATAATCAATCGGAAACTCGGTAAATTTTCCCTGAATCTTCTTTGCTTGCTGTTATACTAACTACTATAATGTATAGTGGAAATCACTAAGGACGACAGTGCGAGGATGCACTGGGCCAATTATTTCCGCAACGTCGTCGAGCCTTATCAAGTTGTTGTCCATGGCTGGCACACCAACATCCCATTCGTCAACCTCAGCAAAGCATCTAGTGCTCTTCCTGACCTCCAGATGTTGCAACGGAAGTGGGAGTCTGGTGCTGTTCATTGGAGACAACTTGAGGAGGAGGAGTTTCAACAACTCCTTGAAGAGCGTAACGAGAAGATTGAAAGTGGTGAGATTATCGAGAGCCGCTGCCGAACTCGCTCGGACAAAGGAAAGAAGCGAGTGTGATTGCTTGATGACTCTGGAACACAGCATCACAAGAAAAAGTACAAGAGTACAGAAACTATTGATACAGATGATGAGGATGATGAAGATGATGCCCCCACTTCACCTACCAATGTCAGCTCCACCAGCACCAACACGAGCACCAGTGCCAACATGAGCACTAGCGCCCACAGCAGCATTAGTGTTGATACCAACACCAATGACAACAATCAATCTCACTCGTCTGAATAGATTTAACCGTTTTTCATCACATAAGGTCCCAAGTACATTCAATTAGATACCTACTATAATAAAAAAGTTTCTTCTTGCCGCTTTTGTGAGCCCAATGATCCTCCTCCGAGATGAAGGTGCCACCAGTCATTAAGATACATGGGTAGCATCCAGAAAGTGGTCTGTAGATGAGCAGATGACGCCATGTTAGGAAGTCCTTTGAGAGTTGAGAAAGCCTGCGCAACGTTAGCAGCAGGGTGGTGTGGCCGTTGGAATACAATAGGGCTGTCTATATGCTGAGGGTAGACGATGGTAGTGGTGGCGGGCAAGGACAAGAGGCATGGCTGCATTGGCAGGCGTGTTGAGTCCTTTTGGGAGTTGGGGAAGCCTGCGTAACGTTATCAGCAGGGTGGTGGCTGTTGGAAGACGAGAGGGCCGTCTATACGCTAAGGGTAGACGACAGTGGTGGTGGCGGGCAAGGACAAGAGGTGTGGGCATGTTGGCGGGCGCGTTGAGTCCCTTTGGGAGTTGGGAAAGCCTGCGCAACGTTAGCAGCAGGGTGGTGGCCGTTGGAAGACAAGGGGGCCGTCTATACGCTGAGGGTAGATGATGGTGGTGGTGGCGGGCAAAGACAAGAGATGTGGGCGCGTTGGTGAGCGCGTTGAGTCTTTTTGGGAGTTGGGAAAGCCTGCACAATGTTAGCAGCAGGGTGGTGACCATTGGAAGACAAGGGGGCCGTCTATACGCTGAGGGTAGACAATGGTGGTGGTGGCAGGCAAAGACAAGAGATGTGGGCGCGTTGAGTCTTTCTGGGAGTTTGGAAGGCCTGCGCAACGTTAGCAGCAGGGTGGTGGCCGTTGGAAGACAAGGGGGCCATCTATACGCTGAGGGTAGACGATGATGGTGGTGGCGGGCAAGTACAAAGGGCGTGAGAGTGTTGCCTGCCCCATTTTGGAAAGTGAGGCGCGTTGGCGGGTGCATTGGGATGGCGCATCCGGGTGGTATAGGCAGCGGAGAGTGCCGAGCTACCTAGGTAGCGTACGCTGAAGGTTCCAGGTGATTTGGGACAACATTTAATGCTGGTGTTGAATCTGACAGCAACCAAGCCAAACATTAGTAAGTACAGCACGTAATAAACAACTATATTAAGGCTTACTTATTGGGAAGCCCAGGTGGGTGAGCTTGACAAAAACTTTTGACCACTCATTATAACGTTTAACATCTTGGTGCGTTGCAATTGTTGCCTGGACCCCTACTTGCATGCATTTTGCTCATCGTAGTTCATTCATAGCAACTGTCCCAACCGCACTGATATACTCCACGAGCCTGCCCCCGATGATCGATCGCGCAACCGGCGCTATTACATTTACTAGCATGAACGTATCTAAACTGAGAACAGACCAGTGTTTTCCTTCCTTTTTGTAGGGTTTTTCGAGGAGAAATTGTTTGCCCCACAGTGGGTCATCATGATTTGACTGGTCCATTGCTAGATTTTCAAATGGTGTGGCTTCTGCGTGATTGCAGTAGTTGATGTGCACCATCTTGCAATTGTGCTCCTCCAGTGGGTAATCTTTGTATTAGTAATGAACGCGAATCTGCAAGGTGGAAGGTCTAACACATGTACAGACAAGACGTACATAGGTACATCTCGAGCTGTTTTTCGGCCGCAATCGTGATCGCGATCAACGGCAATATATCCAAGCTTTTGATTTCATGCGATGGGGTGTGGTATGATGCCTGACGCAGACATTGAATCACACCTCATCGCATCCGTTTCCACAATCGGCGAGGAGGGCACAGAGAACATGGTACCGTTCAGGTGAGATGCACCTCCAGTATCCAACATGCCCTGCGCGCTTACCTGGTTTGTGTCCATCAGTTGGTTTAACACACTGGGAAATACACAAAAACATGTCTCTTCATCGGTTCAATAACATCTTCCCATAGTTCACGAATTGCCTGCCCATCATCTCATTCGCAAGCAAGCTGTAATGCCGTCACGTCGACGGCAACACTAATAGACGGAACGATAACGTGGAAGAGAGTATGATTGACAAGGCGGTAAGAAAAAGAAGATCTCCAACTACAGGTAGGTCGAGCTATATATATATGAATCTGTATTGTGCACGGTGCCCAATCAACGATGTAGGTAAGACGCGTCATAGGCTGCGTCATATGCTGTGTCAGCGATGTGGTAAGCATCAGACTTATACAACACAGCTTAAAGACAATCGCGAGAACAACCAAGGATTCAAATATTCACCGTGAACGTCCGCGTCATCAGCGGAGTGGGCTATCAGCGGTTTGACAGAGGAAAAATGCGTATGCGTACACCTGCCAATCATGACAACATTCATCTGAGTCGTCGAATGTCACGTGTCGTGACACTCCCGCGAAAGTAATTCGGTGACGTAACTCGGATGCGAAGAGTTGCGCTCTTCGCATCAACGAGTCACGTGGATGACGTAGAACGTGTCTTCGTTTTAAAACTTGGTCGGTGCGTAAAGGACAGTAGCTCCTTACACCCTGCACGCTTACCTCGCTTGCATCCACCAGTCGATTTAACACTTTTTCCCGTAGGTCACGAACTACCCGCATATCATCTCATTCGCATGCAACCACAGCGCCGGGCCGCCTCAAAGACACAATCGCGACCTTGAAGAACAGTCAAGGATTCACCGTGAGCATCATCATCAGTGAGTTATTCGTCGAGAATGCAAATGCGACTGCCATAAGTGCTCCTCCCGGCTTCGATTAGTGGACTGTCGGCGGTGTGACAAAGGAAAAAATGCGTATGCGTGCACATTTGTGACACGACATATGCGCTAACAACAACGTGTTCAGGCATTCCGCGTCAAGGAAAGCACTTTTGGCATCGGGTGCGAGGTAATTTCATGTACTGCTGAGTTCGCTCGCTCGCTAAGAATGCCACTTCCCAACAGCTCTACAAATCCATAGATATCACCCACCCTCTCACACCCGCCCTCCCCGAGTGCTCTTCCCGTCCCGGACGACATTTAGTGACATCGCGATCTCGGTTCAAGTCCCTGTCGTCGTCCCTTCTACTACCGTCTCTTCCCCTCCTGTCATCTTGGTCTCTGTCCTGTCGACCCTCACGGTCGCGTTCTCGTCGCCTATCGCGATCACTTTCTCTCCTAGGGTCACGGTCATCATCTCTCCTTCTATCAATCATCCTCCTCTCACGATCATCATCCCTCCTACTGCTCTATCAGGTGACAGCGAAACCTTCCTCGAAACAGTCCCACCCCCATTCCTGCTTTCCTCCCCACTGCTCTCCTGTCTCACAAGTGGGATATACCGTTTCTCCTCTCCTCTCCGTTTTTTCTTCTTACTGCCGTCACCCAGCACCTCCTGTTCCTTTGCTCCAATACCCAACAGTGCAGGGCGTGATTTTGATAGGTAAGGCTCCACCAATGAGTGCATTCATTTTCGCCCTTTCTAAGCTTCGCCGTCCACGCAACCCATGCCGCGGAGCATGGCAGCCCCAAAAGATACAACAAGTACTGACCTCGGATCATGAGAGCATTTGGAGAATACTTATGTAGGGTATCATATCAGCTACATTGATATTTCCGTGGACAGCAAGGCAGGATGTTCCATATAGAACTTGGACACTGGCAAACTCGTATTTGAAATACTTGGTGACATTGTGGGATGTTGAAACGCACTGCAGAAATATCGGTTGTCAGATCTAGATTGGGAAATTTTATGTTTGTGGCTTGTGAGTCAGAAAGAATAATTATAATTCAACGACGAGTCGACACTACACGTAAGTCGGAGCTAAGGGCAACTTCACCACACTTTCATTTGATAGTGCTCTCTTACTCCGTTAGTCCCTTATAGTCCAACACAACAGGTTATCGTCCCCCGCCCACAAGGAGGAACGTACTTTCCTTTGTTAGTTTTGTAAAATCCTTCATTTTCTCACGAATCCTGTTCGGACTCATCTGCCTCGTGATCCTCTGGATGTATCTTTCCAATGTCCATCTTCCTCATGGCATTCAGTCGACTTCATAGCCCCCTTAGAGTTCCCTGCTGCTTTACCCCTACCTCGCAGCTTCTCTCCCTCTGCGCAAGCAACGACTCGAGTGCATTTTGATATGAATTCCCACTAGAATATGAGTGTCGGCTGCCATCTCGTTCTCGACTTATATTCTTTCAGGCTCGACCCATATCAACACTCCACACAACCCAGTATTCTGTCACCGCTCCCGTCACCGTCAAAACAGGACTACGCCGCCTATCAACCTTGTGGCCCGCTCGTACATGTCATGCACTACCGCCTATTGTGGACATTCCTCTTACTCCGGGTAAATTGGTATGGTCGATTCATTTCTCTCACCGCGTTTCAGCCAAATTCGCAACGACCTTCCACAGAAGTGCAGATTACCACCGGACAACATGGAAGCGGCTGGTCGTGTGGCTGCTTCTAAACTAGTATTGTGAACATTTTACTTTTGATCGTTGTCATTCGTCGTATGTGTTATATCACATTAACCTGTCCCATAGTTGACCGAGATATAAACTAACTATGAAACTCGCCTCTTTGGTTAGATGCAAGTATAGCTCTCCATTACATGCTACGTTATTGTATCTCCAGGACAGATATCTGATGCATCATCGCATGAATTAGGTTTTCATAAGCGCCAGTGCCTTAGTATAATTTTTGAAAGAAGGCATTGCATTTTGGGATCAAACTGGCGCTTGTTGGCCTACACGAAGACTGGATTGTGGAGCTCCCACACAGGATGACACCGGTCACGACCTTGGGGGTCATGAACCTTCCATTCCCAATCTTCCGAATGGTGAACAACGGATCTGCCACTATAGCTTCAACGTTGGCAATCATAGGTCCGATCAGACAATTTATGAGTTTGACGCCTCGACACTGAAGAAGGTGGGAACGCCCTTTGAAGGGCACACCAGCCTTGTCATAGGCCTAACATTGTCATTTGAATGTGCTCTTTTCGCCAGCCCTACCCATGACCGCGTCGTCGGGCTCTGGGCTTTCGAGTCCCGGTCCTGCTGTGCCGCGTCGTAAGCCAGTGATCTCTGCGCTCGCCTGTCAGATATTTCTCTGCTCAGCTGCTAAGACAGCCACTTTGGTTCACTACCTTCACAAAATTCTTCCATCCTCCTCTTGCACGGGCGCGGCTCCTCTCATGAATACTGAGATTCGTGATCGCTTGGATGTACGTTCTTCTCTCGTTTCCTTCGCAATTGACTCGGCGGTCTCCTTGTAGTTCCCTGCTACATTGTCCTTACTAATTGTTCTCCCACTCACGGACGTTCACATACAGATCCACGCGAGAACGTAAGCGTCAACGGCCGCCATCATATTTCCAACTTCCATCTTTTTCAGTCTCGTCTACCCACCAACCAATCATCCGCTACTGCTCCTACAACCTTCAAAGCCTGCCTACACCACCTATGGACCGCTTGTGCATTGCCACCAATTTCCAATGTTCGTCTTGCCTCGAGTTAACCGGTATACATGGTTCATTTTTCCCGCTGTAGTGAAGGTCTCACCCATTTGCAGCACAACGATGCTGACGATGACTTGATTCATGATGAAGATTATGTTCCTCATCCATCCAATTAGCAACCGTTAGTCACAGGGAAGCTCGTGACTGGAGAGCATGGAAGTGGCCAGTTGTATTATTGCTTGTAGACCAGCTTCGAGGATATTCCATGGGTATTGCTCGTCTCATACGTCAGATTCACATTCTTGGATTATGGATATAACTAACACCAAGGATGCATGCCGCTACAATATCTCTAGCGTCCTGACCATGTCCGGAATAGAAGAAAGGTCTTTGACTTGTGCAATAATATCATGATCTGACGCGATTCTCTTGTATTCTCCGCCGCGCTGATGCGCTAGTAAAAATGCGTTAAAAGGCTGCTCAAGGTGAGCAGCCAATCGCAACGCTCGACCTCTCAGTTCCGAATCAACCAACTCCTGCGCTTCAGGGAACTCGCCAGGCGAATCCTGTAATGGAGACCCGGGCGCAGACCAATAATCTTCCTCGCTCTGCGTGTTGTCAGCAACGTCAGGCAGTTCTGCCAACACAGACGGCTCCCTGAAGTCCAGAGACTCGAGGAGATCACGATTCCATGGACGAACGAGCAAGAATGTCTGCATAGTGGGTCTTGGCGATGATAACTGGATCAGCTTGTCCTCCGTGGTGATCAGCAGGTCATGAAGTCCGTCGGCCTTGACTTCATATATCTGCTGGTCTTGAGTGCGACTCCGTTTGACTGCTGTGACACGAAATGCGATGCAAGGCAGATGCAGCCTACAGTTTGCGAAACGAGGCGCGTTCAGGTTGTCAAGCAGGGCGTAGATTTTCAGGACCAAATCTACAGCCATGGCATGTCGGAGCAAGGAGATTGACGTCTGGATGTCATCTTCGGACAGAGATGGTACGGTGTATGGTGGGGCTTTGTATGAAGCAATATCGTCCGGCAGACAACTATTGAATTCGGATGATCTCCCCACCCAGTTCAAGGCACTGATATCCCCGGACCGAGCTACGACCTCCTGCAAGAGCCTCCCAAGGGCGTTTTGCTTCTTCTCGCCATAAATGACAGCAAGTCTGATGCCGAAGATACCAAACAATGAGTATGCAATATCTTCAGGCCACGTGGTGACACGCGCCGACACCCATTGGAGTTTCTCCCGCGCGTCTCTCATCCCCGGACGGAAGGCGACAAGGGCATGTGAATCTATGCCCGTCGCATCTCCCATCTCCTGCATGATTGCAATGGAATCCTTGTGGTTGAGAGAGCGATCACCGAGATATAGGGACCAATCCCTCTGAAAAAATAGGACAAATTTTGGGGCGAGGAATTCTTGAACTGTCCATCCTCGCGTGTTCCAAGCGCTACTTGCGAGTGCGCCAGGCTGCGACGAAGGTGGAACATCCGACAGGTAAATGATGGTAAGCGCTGAGTGGCGATACCAGATAAACATGGAGTTGACCGATTGCTGGATCTCGACGTTGTTAGTCTGGTCGATGCAACAGGTATCAATCCATGCCCAGCGATACCCCATATCACAAGCAGTTTTACAGAATGACTGCAACTTCGGGATGCCACCGACTGGATCCAAGTCGTACACCACCTCGCCTTGGATGTTATGCAGCAACGGCTCCTTCCCTTCCCACCTATGCGATAACATGACATAACGGAAGTACATCGCCACCACGTCTTTGATGCGCTCCATTTGAAGGTCCCCATGCTTTATCGTGGATGACAAAAGTTCTTTGTACTCTGCGCTCGTTTTGAAGGCATTGATCTGTGCCTCGCGATTACATAAGCGCCCAGTAAAGGTATTGATTAGACGATGCGGGACGTCGTCGAGTTGAGCCTTGATGGTCTCTTCAATGGCTCGTTCTGCTTCGGATGGACTAACATACTGTTGATGCAAGTCTGTACATAGAGTCAACAATACTTCAAGACCTGCTATTTGGGGCGTACTTTCTGTATCCGTGTCGGGAGCATTTTCCAACTTGGAGAGCATGATTTTGAACGCCTCGATGGCTTCATCGTACCGATGGGCGCCGTGAAGTGCCGCATGCTTCAACTCATATCCAAAGTAAGATGAGGGGTTGAGTTCGATGACCTGCGTATCACCAAAATGAGCGTTGAAGACGAAACGGTAACTGTCATCGCACCTTTTCAGCGTCGAGCAGTGCATCGTCCCATAACATTTTTTTCCGACCGCGCCTTGCTGCGGTTCGCAAAGACAACATCTGTTGCCAAATCGAAGTCGATTGCCGCAGAGTAAAGCTCGATAGCCCTGTCGTAATTACTCGCAGCGAGGGCAGCATCTCCACTCGCAGCGAGATCAGTCACTCCGGTGGCAGTATAGTGCATGCTGCAATCTTGCTTGAAAGCTAAGTGAAATGGGGTTGAGAATTATACCCGGTTGACATCATGAAGACTTGCCAGTAGACCAATCAAGGCAGCGTGCTTTCGTAGCCTCATCAGCCTTATCCATCATATATCGGTATGCTTGCATGGCTTCTGGAAATCTACCTGCCTGAAGGAGCGCATGGCACCAATTTTGGTGTGCAGTTCGCCACAAGGACTTGAGGTCCCACCCGAATAACTAGAAAAAGCAGTCGAGCGTGAAAAAATGATTTTCAGTTGCATCGCAATCAACGCACCACCACAAAGATATCATATTTAGAATGGATAGCCGACATAGACGAGAAACTGATAGTGTCGACAGCAGCAGCGAAGTGGCCAACAGCTTCGTTGTGATGTGCGTCGTCTAATGCATTCATTCCCACTTGGACGTGTAGATAAGCCTGAAGTGCGATGTTCGCAAAATCAGTATCGACGACGCCCGAATCTGGAGCTGACTGTGTCAGGGGCACTCACTTCCACGATGCCACAGGCAAGAGAATTCGGATTGGGACGAGTGGTAGCTAGCTCTTGGACGCGCAGAATTGCCTCGTCATGTCGATCTGCATTGAAAAGGGCGATAGCCTGACAGCTGTTGTGTGAGTGGTGAGTACATGATACACAATTGACGTACCTTGATCAAGAGTAGAAGACGAGTTTTATTCAAGTCTGCGTCCACGTGCATGGACGCCAGGTCAAATGCTTTCAATCGCGTCTTCAAACTGTCGTTTTCCACAGTGGGCGATGCCCTTGGAGATATAACCCATCAAGGATGGCTGAATGCTAATGCTCTATATCAACATATAAGTTAGTCTGTTAAAAAGATCACGATGAGCAGGTGCATCTCACTTTGAGCGCATCATCAAGTGCGCAGTCCCAATCTGAATTTCTCGCCTTGACAAATGACCGATTTGCGTAAGAGTTGTAGTTGTTGCCATCAGCGCCAACATCTTGTGTCAACAGCCTATCAGCAGTGGGCAATTCCCCGCTTGTGCAGGCATCGCGGGCTGTCGTGCTGGTGGTGAGGATCTGCATCACGCGTGGTCAGATTATGTAGTAGGAGTGAAGGCCAGAAACATGCCTTGCATTGAGTCTTGACATCAAACTCGAGGATCAATATGCAAGGAGAGGGAAAATGAACAGAATCTTACATTTGATGTCTCGTCGTCGAGAAAGTCCTCCGGAGGCGCTGCCCACTTTGAAATCATGTCATCTCTTCCTCCACTCAGGATGTGTTTGCCATCCACGGAGAATGTGACACAATACACGTAACTAGTGTGTTTCAATATGGCGATGGTTCGTCGATCCGAAAGCCGCCAAATGCGAACCTGGTGGTCATCAGATGCAGACGCAAGAAGGGTGCCAGTAGGGTTCAAGGCAATCATCCAGACAGCCCCAGTATGGCCCTTCCAGGGTTCGCCAACCGGCTTCCAGGTTGATGAATCCCAGATCCGTATGGTAGAATCACCGTGAGTACCAGCCGAGACAAGCTGTTTGCCATCGAGTATCCACGCGAGTGAGTAATTCCACGCAGTGTGAATGTGGCCCTGGAACCGTTTGATGCATTCCCTCTTGCCAGGATTCCATATTTGGATATTTGTCTTTGTCCCGATTGCAAGATATTCACCAGACGGTGAATAGCGAACGCAGTAGACTTGATCGCCACAATCGATTGTCGGATTTCCTTGCACCCGGCGCCATGTTTTTGTGTTCCAGAACAACACTGTGCCGTCAAATGAGCCACTCGCCAACGATTCGTTGTCTGGGGATAAATCGAGCGAGTAGATGTCTCTGGAGTGAACTGTGATGGGTTTGGCGAGAGATTCGCCGTCTCTGTTCCACGCGATGAGCTCTCCACCATCATCACCGCTTGCTATGAATTGCCCGTCTCTTGATACTGCAATTGTTCGGACCCAATGGCTATGCCCCTCCATTTTCTTCAACACAATGGCGTCTTCCAAGTCCCACAGACGAAGTGTCTTGTCTGCCGAGGCCGTCACCATACGGCGTCTATCGGGGAAGACTGCGGCTGCAAAGACACTGTCTTTATGGCCTTCAAATGTTCGACTAGCCGCGGCGATTCGAATGGCGGGTTGTTCTACTTCGGTCATTCTACTGGAGGTGGATGGTGTTGAGCACAACTTGCTGGAGAGTTTGTGGGTGTCTTGATCTACAGCTACTTTCATACCGATGATAGACCGGATTTCATTTTATTCCCTTTACCGCTTTTGTTTACTTGTGGAGCTGGACAAACAACAAGGCACCTCTGACTCCCACATAATCCCTGTACTAGTAGTAATTGGAGGTGATAATAGACAGTGTTCGCACCTCTAATTAGAGGCAAATACAGCGGCTGCCGTATCAGTGGATCGACGAGTCCGTGACATATCAGAGGTTTGGACATTTTACCACTTGCAAAATTTCAATCACAAGTAGATCTAGACCTAGCCTGGAATGCTCTGGTCCTCTGGAGCGTTTAGTGAATGTGATTTCACTAGTGGCAAAATGTGGTAAAAATTAAATGTCGAAACCTGTGTGACATCGTAGTCACGAGACCTGTAGACGGATATAAATATCCTTTCCCTAAATATATCTATTTATTCAATCACAAATTTTTGTTTTTCATACATACCCTCCAAATCAAAACTTGCAAGAGGCATGTATGACAGAGTTAAAGTATAGCAACATTATAGCATCTATGTATAGCTTCCAGTTTTCGTGTTAGTGCAAAGAAATCAGATGTATTGATCAGCAATTGTTACAATCAAGTACGCCCCTATTCATTCTCCTTTTCTTACCTTGTATTACATCACGATCGCTATCGTACTTTCTCTTATCACCAGTTGTATTACACCACGATCGCATCATGCCGTTGCTAGGTGATCTATTCTTGTTATCTCTGACTCGTCTTATCTCTGACTCGTCCTTATGACCTCATCGTACCGGCCCTAAAGCTGTTACCGTTCACTATATAAACTTGTCCTGTACTATGTAGTTCTTTACTTTAATCTTACAAGGTTTTACCTGGAACTTCCTTCGCTTAAGACTTCCAATCTTAAGTTGTCTGAAACTTGATTCAAGCCAAGGACACTCTCCTTGTCTTGTCATAGTGAACTACTGAACTTCGGTATATGCAGAAGCCTTGAACTGACCTTGGCCGATTACTCTTATCGAGTAGCCATACGTCAGAACCATCCTAGTTCGTAACAAAAGATTAAAGTCTTCCACGAATACATCACCATCACGCGCCGTAGCCCAGAAAGAACAAACCCTGGTCATCACGACAGATGGAACCCCAGGTCCCTCAGAGCTGAAACAAGCTGACGTCATTAACACCAATTTTGGCGCTTTGAACTTAGGTGCTGTACCACCCTTACCACCTTTGAACCCCCCAATGTCTTCCTCGAAACCCATTGAAATCAAGATCGGATCTCCCCCAGTCTTTGACGGGGATAGAGATAAATCCGAAGGATTTTTGATGTCGTGCATGTCTTATCTCGACATCAACGAAAAGATCTATGTCGACGACAAGCAGAAAATTATCTTTGTAACCTCCTTCATGAATGAAGGAAACGTGCGCTACTGGAAGGAAGACTTCCTCAGGCAAGTGCAAGATCCTAACAACAAGACTACTGTAGGTCTTGTCAAAGGCTACGGTACATGGGCCGAATTTCTCGCCGATTTCAAAAGCGTGTTTAGACCGCTTGATCCCTCAGGAACCGCGCTAGCCAAGCTTCGCAACCTGAAACAAGGAACCGAACTCCAAGATTATATCTTGGAATTCCTGATGCTCACACGAAGGGCAGGAATCCAAGGTGATGTCGCTAAAAAGCAATTCTTCTTAGACAGATTACACCCAGGACTACTTGCTCGCCTCTATGGCACGGGTGACGTCTCTGACGACTTCGAAGTCGTCCTTACCACCTGCATCAATCTCGACAATTCACGCCTTCACTTGAACGCCATCAGGGCATGCCACCAAACCCCGAAGAAGAAGAACTTCGGATCTAACCGATACGTACCATCTAAAGATCCTAATGCCATGGTGATCGATTGGCTCTCTGAAGAAGAACGCACTGAGCATTTCTGAACCGGAAAATGTTTCACCTGTCACAAGACTGGACATCTTTTTAAGAACTGTCCCAAGAAGAAGAAAGGGAAGACCCCGATACGCCGCAAAGAAGTAGAAAGCAGTGATGAAGAAGAAGAAGAAGAAGCGGAAGTCCGTCGTCTCAACGAGGATTTTTGATATGGGAGACTGGATCAACGTCAGTATCTCTCAATGTACCCATAAGACTTGTACAAAAAGTTGGTGAACGAAAAGAACTTTGGGTTCCCCTTTCCCTAATTTCGAAAACACGTCTGAAAACCGTTGAAACGACCGCAGTTGTCGATTCCGGAGCAGCCAGAACTTTTATCTCAGAAGACTTCGTCAAGAAGCACAAAATCCGAACCCACGCCCTCAGTAAACCCTTTAGGGTTACTACCGCCGATGGAAGCTACTCCAAAAGCGGAGCTATACGCCGATACTGCGTCCTTACTATCAAGATAGATGAACGAACTATGATTGGGAAATTCAACGTCACACGTCTTGGCAGGAGGGACCAAATTCTCCTTGGAATTCCCTGGCTACGGGCTATGAACCCAGTTATTGACTGGGCAGCCGAAACCCTCGTCCTTTCTTGAACGGAGAAGAGTAATCAAGTCGAAGAAGAAGTCGATAAAGAAAGGAAGAAGAACAACCTTCCACTTCTATTTTGACTAGAACCCATCGACCAAACCTGGAAGCAATCCAAACTTAGGAAAGCACCAATTATCGAAACCCCTGTCATATATCCAAAAGCGACTATCGAAGAAATTGTTGACGAAGAAGCACCAACCGTCCTTCCTACCCTTGACCCACTCCCAGATCTACTCCCCATTCCCGATGAAGATGACAAAACCTTTGATACTAAGGAAGACGTCTGGACACAAGAGAACTTTGCTGCACCAGTGCGAGAAGTCTCTATGTACAATCTGGATGACGACGAATTCTTAGTGGAATATTCCTCTGACGCATCAGAACTCTGGGTGATTTTGAACGTTACCATGGACACCCCATTAACCTTTGATGGAACCAGTCGTTCGGAACAGAAACCCATGGTTAAACCCCTGCCACGGCCTACGGAATACGCGAAAGTTAGTAACAAAGCTCAGCAGTTCGCTCTAGCTGCAGGCTTAGAACAGAAGAAGAAAACTTTTGAAGAACTCATACCCTCCTATCTACACGATTTTGCCAACATTTTCGCCAAAGACGGTCTTAACCAACTGCCCCCTGAACGACCTGGTATTGACCACCGTATTGAAACAAAACCCGGATTCATTCCCAAAATGTCGAAAATCTACCCTCTCTCCATTGCCGAACGGACCGCTGTCAAAGCATTCATTGATGAAAACGTAAAGAAAGGTTTTATTTCAGAATCTAAGTCGCCACAGGCCAGCAGTTTCTTCTTTGTAGGAAAGAAAAGTGGAGATCTCCGACCCTGTCAAGATTATCGGTACATCAACGATTGGACAATCAAGAATGCTTACCCACTGCCACTTCCCTTATCCCTCGTCGCACAGTTACATGGAGCAAAGTACTTTACCAAGATGGATGTCCGATCTGGTTATAACAACATCCGCATTCACCCTGATGATAGATGGAAAGCCGCATTCACTACCGAATTCGGACTCTACGAACCGAATGTCATGTTCTTCGGACTTTGCAACTCCCCGGCCACATTCCAAGCCTATATGAATCGTACGTTCCAACAAGAGATTAATGAAGGATGGCTGGTGATCTATATGGATGACATCCTCATCTTTTCGGACAACCTTGATGAACACCACGCTCGTACCCGTTGTATTCTTACGAAGATTCGTGAAGAACGACTCTTCCTGAAACCGGAGAAATGTACCTTCGATGCGCAAGAAGTCGAATATCTTGGTATGATTATTCGCCCAGGCTGCGTCGCCATGGATATTGCCAAAACAGATGGAATCCGCGATTGGCCGACCCCAACCACCATCAAAGAAACCAGATCGTTCCTGGGATTCTGCAATTTCTACCGAAACTTCATTCCCCATTATTCCGATATCGCACAACCTCTCATCGATCTTACGAAGAAAGATAATGCGTTTCTTTGGTCCACACCTTGTCAAGACGCATTCACGACACTTAAGGAGTGTTTCCTGAAGCAACCAGTCCTCTGTAACCCTGATCCATCACGACAATTTGCGGTAGCAACTGATGCATCCCTTGTTGCAACCGGTGCTGTCTTATTGCAGACTGATGAAAACAGCGTATATCACCCCTGTGGATATCTATCCCAATCTCTGAACCTGGCAGAACACAATTATCAGATCTTCGATCGGGAACTCCTTGCTGTTATTCGCGCACTCCAAGAATGGCGTCATTATTTGGAAGGAAATCCTCATCCGGTTATTGTATTCACCAATCATAAGAACCTCCTCTATTTTCACACCGCGCAGAAGTCAACCCGTCGTCAGGCTAGATGGCAGCTCCTTCTTTCATGTTACGATATTGAACTCCATCACGTACCAGGAACCAAACTCGCCGCACCTGATGCCTTATCTCGACGACCTGATCATGCGCCAGAAACTGCCAATAATGAAGACATGACGCTCCTCCCTGACTCCATGTTTGTCTGCCTTCTTGATCAGGAACTCATGACCACCCTTGCAAACCCTGACCCTGATGACACTGACCCCATTTTCCAAGCCGCCTCTGATGCTTTGAACGGCCTTTGTCTCCCCCCTATGAAATCGGCTCTTTCTGACTGGATGATTAAGAATGATGTTTTATTCTATAAAGACCGTGCCTACGTCCGACCGGCCGGACGCCACTCTATTTTAGAACGAACCCATGACCACGCCACAGCAGGGCATCCTGGTCACTTTAAAACCGAAGAATTGGTTAAACGCGATTTCTGGTGGCCATCAATGGGAACTTATATCCGAAAATACGTTGAGGGTTGCGCCCTTTGTCAGCAAATGAAGTCTGATACCCACCCTACGACTCCTCTGCTGGTTCCTATTCCTTCTTCAGTCTCAACTCCATTTTCCCAAGTCTCCGTCGACCTCATCACTGATTTACCACCTTGCAATGGCTTCGATTCTATCATGGTTGTGGTAGACCATGGTCTTACGAAGGGGGTAATTCTCATCCCTTGTACGAAAACCATCACCTCTGAAGGCATAGCAAAGAAGTTTTTCAAATACGTCTATCGTCGCTTTGGACTCCATGAGAAGGTGATCTCCGATCAAGGACCACAATTTGTATCCAAATTCTCTAAAGCCCTTGCCAAGCTCTTGAAATACGACATTGCCGCCTCCTACCGCTTATCATCCACAGACAGACGGTCAAACCGAACATCTAAATCAAGAACTGGAAACCTATCTCCGAATCTATTGCCGCAATAACCCAGAAGAATGGGTTGAACATATCCCCATGTCTGAATTCATCCACAACCACCACAAACACGACTCTCGCAATGCATCCCCATTCTTCCTTATGATGGGATACGAGCCACGGGCTCTCCCTCATGTACTCCCAGATTCTACCGTCCCAGCCGCAGAAGAACGACTCCGCCTCCTTCAGAAGATACGCGAAGAAGCTATTTCTTGTCATAACCTGGCAATGCAACGAATGGCCGCACGATCGTACGGGAAGAAATACCAACCATGGAAAGTTGGAGATAAAGTTTGGTTATCGGGAAAGAATCTTATCATGCAGTTACCATCACGAAAACTTGCCCCGAAACGATATGGACCCTTTACCGTGAAAGCCATACTATCCCCTATCACATTCACACTCCAGCTCCCAGAACAATGGAAGGTTCACCCCACGTTCCATGCTTCCGAGCTATCATCCTATCACGAAACCGAAATCCACGGTCCTAATTTCCCTGATCCTCCACCCGATATCATCGATAACGAAGAAGAATACGAAGTCGAAGCAATCTTATCGCACAAAGGCACGGGTAAATGAAGACGCTATCTTGTATCCTGGAAAGGATATTCTTCCGCCAGCAACGAATGGATTCCCACGGAAAACCTCAGCAACGCTTCTGCAATTCTTGCTGCTTATAAGAAAGCTCACCAGTTATAAGAATTGTCACAAGAGATGTCTTTCTCAGAACTTCGCACTCTTCAAATCTGTCTTCTGCAACTCCAAACTCTCGTCAAAACCATTGATAACATGTCCGCAAGTCTCGCTGCTTCTCCATCCACAATGTCCGTTACATTGACTGAAACCACCGAATCCCCAAACTACTTCACCATTCTCGACGACATCGAGACTAACACGCTATTCGAATCCACTCTCCTTTCTGAACAATACGCTATCGAGATAGACCGCCTCCTTGCTGAACGAGGAGCTCTCTCTAGCACGCTCCTCATTAACATCATTCGCGCCGCCAATCTTGTCAAACATACCGCAGGACTTCTTAATGACGAACATCTTGAAACCATTTTCCGTCACCTTCACATACGTATTCGCAACACTGCAATACGCCTCTTGCCTACCTCTACCAAAGAAGTTGTTAGAGAAGCCATCCATATCGTCACTGAACGAATTGCAACAAACCCAATCGCTAGACCACCATCCCCACACGTCACAATCCCCGTTCCACCTCCAGTTGAGATTCCAACTCCCATTGAGCATACATCTAATATTATCACTCCTCCTGTTGTACCGATCGTACCAATTGCTTTCACGTCTGCCCCGGCGGCAACAACCCCTCGTATACGTCCCACCTGTCGACGACCCTCCAAGCGAGAGATCTCCGTCTCCCCTCCTTCTCACAACTGCACTTTACATTCCAAGACACCATCCCCGCCTCCGCAATCATCCTCCATCACCATCGTAAAAGCCGAACCCCACGATAACTTTATGTGTCACAACTGTAACGAAATCGGTCATCGTCACAAGAACTGCCCTACGTACTTCTGTCGTGTATGTCATAATCTCGCGCCAGGACACCTTTCCATCTTTTGCAAAGACCTCAAAGGAGAAAAGCCTATCCCATTAGTGTGGACGGACGCAGGTTTCTATGAGGCTCTCTCTAGATGGGAGGCTGATAAAGACGCCGCTATGGAACAAATCTCGATCGAAGAAGACGAGAGACTGTTCGTTCAATGTGCTGGAGATCGTGACAACTATGACGCTTACGATAATTTTGACTGTTGAAATTGGTGATTTCAACGATAGTAATGGGGTAATGTTACAATCAAGTACGCCCCTATTCATTCTCCTTTTCTTACCTTGTATTACATCACGATCGCTATCGTACTTTCTCTTATCACCAGTTGTATTACACCACGATCGCATCATGCCGTTGCTAGGTGATCTATTCTTGTTATCTCTGACTCGTCTTATCTCTGACTCGTCCTTATGACCTCATCGTACCGGCCCTAAAGCTGTTACCGTTCACTATATAAACTCGTCCTGTACTATGTAGTTCTTTACTTTAATCTTACAAGGTTTTACCTGGAACTTCCTTCGCTTAAGACCTCCAATCTTACGTTGTCTGAAACTTGATTCAAGCCAAGGACACTCTCCTTGTCTTGTCATAGTGAACTACTGAACTTCGGTATGCGCCGAAGCCTTGAACCGACCTTGACCGATTACTCTTATCGAGTAGCCATACATCAGAACCATCCTAGTTCGTAACAGCAATGTCATCTGATTTGTACAAATAGTAACAATGACATAGTGAGGCTACTATCCCTTCCACTGCAATTGGCACCTCACAGAAGTCAGCACTTTTGGAAAACTCATATTTCTGGCTACTTCAACACAAAATTCTTTCTGTAGATATCATTCTCTCTCTAATACAACTCATTACGAGGTTGAACGACCATGATTGAAGCAGAATTGGGTGAGATAATTGAAAGTGCCGAAGTCACACAGAAATGTCACCTGCCGATATGTGCCATGATGGAGTTTCAAACTGCACACACCCACTTTGGAAGTGCTGACCGGTGCAGTGCTGCTGGTCATGGGGCTGGTCCAAGTGTAGCAGCAAGATTTTGAGTGATACTGTAAAGCGCACACCTAATCAACCAAGTAGACATTCAATTTTGAATGCGCACATTTTTACTATAGACATCACGCACACTTCTCACTAATCATCAAAATACGCAGGGCTTATGAAAGGAATAGACGAAGGAAGATGCACGAAGAAGACAAGGTGGGCGCGAACCTGCGCGACCATTGTACCATTTCACCTCTTATGATTTTCTCTTGCGCATTTACTTATATTCATGAAATTCTCTTATGATATTTAGGCCCAGTGGACTTGGACTCAGGAGGTGGACATGGACATGCAACGTGACACGAGGATGGCATGGACTATTCTACAGGTGCATTGGCATCAACAAGAGACAAAGCTATTCTAAAGGCGCTTTGGCACCAGGACCACAGGATAGACTAGTTCAGGAAGGTGAGCTCATCATCCAAACACCCCAGCTCAGTAGACATGGTATAGGTCTGGTTAGACAACACAATAAGGCGACTCTGCGGACTGCGCCCGCTTTGGTGCATCGAGCGGATAATGTTCTTGAGATGTTCATTCTCAGCCCTGAGGTGCTCTACCTCACTCTCAACCTCATCAGTGCCATTGGTAGGAACACTAGGCACACTTCCCTTACCCTTACCCTTACCCTTGTCAGCCTTAACCGCGCAGGAAGGCAAGGCCTTGATAGCGCGAATGGGCACCTCCTTCTTCTCGACCTCAGACTCTCCAAACCCAGACATCAATCTCCTTCAAGAAAGCCCTATAGGCGCGTTTACCTTCCTCCAATATCTTCCTCCCAATATCGTCGAATTATTTGAGCTCTATCTTCAAACATGCCGCTATTGTGGCAGCTTCCACGATTTGCACCTGCAGGAAAGCTGCTTAGCACTCAGGTAGACCCAAGAAGGCTACTCACAGACAGCTGACTCCAACCACACATCCATGACTCTCTACCCTCAAACAACTCAGGACCATCACCAGGAATGATCTTGACCTGGGTGTCCAATGCCTGCAATAGTGCGACCCAAGAACGGAGTACCTTTTGCTGCTCAGTCTCTGGTACCTCTTGGACTGGTGTGCCGGCTTCCTTGGCTGGGGAGACAGGGCACATATCAGGCTCAGGAGTAGGAGAAAGGGCAAGCAAAGAAGAGCTGAAAGGTGCCATCTTGTTGAGAGGCAGATCACTGATGAGATGGATAAGACAGAAGAAGAGAAGCTCGACACATTTTTCATCAATTCAACCACTCTTCCAAATTTGGTCAAACTCCTGTGATCACGTGATTTTTGCGTCCACAACTTTTTCCAAGTCCATTCGTGCTACAACGGACTGACTGGGGACAATCAGTAGCCAAGTCCCCGGGAGATGTAGAGACTCATGTTTCTGCAGGCTGTTATGGGCCTAATTCACACCTTTTCATGATGCACTCAATATCCTTGCAACGTGCACTTTGGCGTGTACCAGCGTGTTTGGACATCTTATGGTGCACTCTGTCACATTTCCTTAGGATCCATTGCCTGTCCTCCACATGTCCTGTCCTAGTCCTCCAAGGTCCATTGGTGCGTTTTCCCTTCATCAGAACTCATACTCTGTCACACAGGCACTTGTACTTATCATTGTATTTCATCATGGACCCTGACTTACCTCATCACTTACCTTAGTACTCCCTACTCAGTTCCAAGCCCTGGGAACTCGCTTAGCCTACTTACACATCGCCATGTTTGTTTTCTATCACTTACTTCTGTTCCACTACCATCCAAGTGTATAGCCCAAGTTTCTATCTGAATACACCTGTTTCCCTCCAATTGGCGCTTTGACACCCTTAAGCATCTATTTCCACGTCTATCAGTGTCCTGATTCCCCCATTGATTGTCACCTCTACTCAAAGCACTCCGTTGTGATTGCACGAAGTGCACTTTGACATTAAAGGGCGCTTTTCCACACTTTCCACCTTATTAGCGCATTTAGGCGCCTTTAGTCAGCGCTCTTTGCTTTTGGGTGCATTATTTGCATCAGTGTCCCACTCAGGCCTCAAGACCGAACCACTGGTTATAGATCCCCCTCACCTTTCACTAGAGGAATCTTTCTCAGTAGCAATACCCTTGGGACAACTTTCCACTCGTACCCAGAGGAGCACTTGAGAGCCCACTTCCCACTCTTCCCCCTAGCACGCAGCTATCATTCCTCACCCTCAGCGGTATACCGATGGTACACCCGATGCAAGATACTGATGTAAAATACCAATGTGAGATACTGATGTGAGATACTGATGCGAGATGAGAAGTCCGATGCCGAGGGAGCGGCAGGTAAGGCTAGGCCGAGGTAAGGAGAGTCTAGGTATAACTAGGTATGATGAGGTAAAACTAGGTATAGGTTATTGAGGCAAGACTACCGGTGTCATGCATGGTATGTGATCCATACCATGACATATACACAACAGCAGTGACAGGGAAGGTAGAAGACACCTGACTGATTCCTATCACCAAGTTACCTTATCATTTTTCATTCATTTCTTAGCTAGTATTTTCACTTTCAAACTTCACTCCTATTTTTTTCTATGTATTTCTATTTTGTTCCATGAGATTCTATCTCTTTCTGTTTTTCTAGGCACATTTAGCCACCAGACTTTTCCTTAAGCCACCAAACATGTTAGTAATCATGTCATGTGACTGGGAAATACTCTGATTTGTAAGGATTCAACTTGACTCATCATGTTTGGTCATGATTCATCATGCTTTGTAAAACTTGCAACTGTATTTGTAATCCACTTTGTCATAAGGCTGATTCAGCACACCTAAGGACTTGGTTTGTAAGCACATTCTTACCAATCCATGTGATGACTCATGCTTTTCATTTTTCATTCTTTGCAATACTACACTTTATTTTGTATGTACATTAGTAAACAAGCTGACTCAACACAAGTTTGTAAGCACATTCTTACCAATCTATGTGATGAATCATGCTTAGTAAGATGGCCTCCCAAAAGGTATACAAGGAGCCCATTTTCACCCATGCAATTTAAGCTTCTCACTTTAACTCTTTTCTCAAACCATGTGAGAACCAGTAAGATCTAAGTGCAGGCCATTCAGCAGCCTTGAAGTTAAGGATAAGAAACATATATTCAGGTTATATACTACCTTACAGGGGTTGACTATATAACAAAGTACAGCTACCTAGTTAAAGCTCATCAGCACTACTTTCCTCTCTCTTTTTCAGGAAGGGAGACACGAATCACGAGACACACTTCATGAATCCATGGGCACACACTTGCCAAAACATGTACAAACTTCACACTCAGTATTTCGAGACCACGAGGTTTAAACTAACCAAGGAACAAGAAGGAGAATATTGAAAGACATTCCTCCCAAGAACTCAGCACATTATCTACCACGAAAACTAGAAAAGTCATAGACTGTGTACTTAAGGACTGGCAAGAAGTCTTATCCTGTATAGTTGTGTTGTCACTATATACGCGTCATATATAAGACCCTTAAGTAACAAGACAACGGGTGCTCGCGTGGTTTGTGCTTGTGTCGCTTATTTCCGTTGTTTCACGTAGGTTGCGTATGTCACTAAAGGCCACATGGGAACGCTTAGCTCACTTAAACCTCTTTTTGGTAACTCATGTGGCTGTCACGTGTTTTCAAGTGCCGACTCAATACCATTGCCCGTTTGAGTGCAGGACATGTCAATAAATAATTAATGAAAATGAGAGAACAGGGGAATGGGGTAACGGGCCAAAAGTGCTCACTCCGCTCACACCTTTGGCCCGTTACCCCATTCCCCTGTTCTCTCATTTTCATTAATTATTTACTAGGATGCAGCCAAGGCCAGGAAGCCAAAAAGGAGTGCGAAGCGCTCCATTTGTTACGAACTAGGATAGTTCCGACAGTAGCTACTCAACAAGAGTATTCGGCTAAGGTCAAGTCAAGACTCTTGCGTATACAAGAGTTCGTAAGACAAGGCAAGGAGAGTGTCCTTGACTTGAATCAGTTTCAGACGACTTAAGATTGGAGATCTTAAGCAAAGGAAGTTCCAGGTAAAACCTAGTAAGATTAAAGTAAAGAAAATACAATGTACAGAACGGGTTTATATAGTGAACGGTAACTGCTTTAGGGCAGGTATCAATGAATCAGAATGAGTCAGAGATAAGAGACGAGTCATCTAGCGACGGCTTGATAGCGATCGTGATGTAATACAACGAGTCAGAGATAAGATGATAAGAGATAAGTCTAGTGATGGCTTGATAGCGATCGTGACGTAATACAATGTAAAGAAGAGAAAATGAATAGGGGTGTACTTAGACTGTAACATTACCCTGTTTTTACTGTTGAAGTCACCGATTTCAACAATCCAAGTTATAGTAAGCGTCATAGTTGTCGTTGTCTCCCGCACATTGGGAGAAGAGCTTCTCATCTTCTTCGACGGATATCTGCTCTGTTTCAGCGTCTTTATCAGCTTCCCACCTAGAGAGGGCCTCGTAAAATCCCGCGTCTGTCCAGACTAGGGGTATCACCGGTTCTCCTTTGAGGTCTTTACAAAAGACCGATAAGTGTCCTGGCGCTAAGTTGCGACATACTCAACAATAGTATGTGGGACAGTTCTTGTGACGATGGCCCATAAGACCACAATGACGACAAAGGAAATTGTCGGCGAGTTCAGTTTTCACGATGGTGACAGAGGAAGATGGTGGTGGTGGGGACGGGGTTTTGGAGCAGAAAGCTTGGTTTCGGTTGGTAGGAGATACGGAATGTTCTTGCTTGACCTTGGAAGGTCGACAGGTAGGGTATCTATGGCACATGATTGTTGTTGGGGTAGGTGTAATAGGAGCTGGTATGACAGGTACAGCAGGAGGAACAAGAATGCTAGTTGTATGCTCAACGGGAGTTGGTGCCTCGACTGGAGGTGGAATGGGAATTGCAATATGGGGGGATGGGGGTCTGGCGATTGGGTGTAGTGCAATTCGTTCAGTGACGACATGAATAGCCTCTCAAATAATCTCTTTAGTAGTAGCAGGCATGAGACGCACTGCAGTATTGCGAATACGTATGTGAAGGTGATGGAAGATAGTCTGATGACGGGGGTCATTGATAAGTCCAGCGGTGTGACCGACGAGATTAGTGGCACGGATAATGTTAATGAGAAGTGCGCTAGATAGAGCTCCTCGTTCAGCGAGAAGGCGGTCTATATCGATGGCGTATTGTTCAGAGGTGAGGGCAGACTCAAACAGGGTATTGGTTTCTATATCGTCAAGGATATCAAAATAGTTGGAGTTAACCGATTCGTCGGTTAATGTGGTAGCAGAGAATGTCGGGGAAAGTACTGGGGAAGAAAGGTTTTGAGAGGCAGTGGTCATAGCAGCAGAGAGTTCTTGGATGCGTAAGAGAAGGAGTTGAAGTCATTTGATTGAAGAAGGCATGATTTCGATGAGGTTCTTATAATCGGTGGGTTTTCTTATAAGTGGCGAGGATAGTTGAGGCGTTGCCTAGGTTCTCTTCTGGGATCCATTCGTTGCTAGCAGAAGCATACCCTTTCCAAGATACGAGATAGTGTCTTCGTTTACCCGTGCCTTTGTGCGATAGGATCACTTCAACTTCGGATTCTTCTTCGTTATCTATGATGTCAGGTGGTGGATCGTGGAAATTCGGACCGTGGATTTCAGTTTCGTGATAGGATGATAGTTTGGAAGCATGGAACGTGGGGTGAACTTTCCATTGTGCTGGGAGTTGGAGTGTGAACGTGATAGGGGAGAGTACGGCTTTCACGGTAAAAGGTCCGTATCGTTTTGGGGCAAGTTTTCATGAAGGTAATTGCGTAATGAGGTTCTTTCCTGATAACCAAACCTTATCTCCAACTTTCCATGGTTGGTATTTCTTTCTGTATGATTGTGCGGCCATTTGCTGCATTGCGAGATTATGACAAGAGATAGCTTCTTTGCGTATCTTCTGAAGAAGGTGGAGCCTTTCTTCTGCGGCTGGGACGGTGGAGTTGGGGAGTACATGAGGGAGAGCCCGTGGCTCGTATCCCATCATAAGGAAGAATGGGGATGCGTTGCGAGAGTCGTGTTTGCAGTGGTTGTGGACGAATTCAGACATAGGAAGATGTTCAACCCATTCTTCTGGGTTATTATGGCAATAGATTCGGAGGTAGGTTTCTAGTTCTTGATTTAGACGTTCGGTCTGGCTGTCCGTCTGCAGATGATAAGCGGTGGAGGCGGCAATGTCGTATTTCAACAGCTTAGCAAGGGCTTTAGAGAATTTGGATACAAACTGCGGTCCTCAATCTGAGATCACCTTCTCATGGAGTCCGAAGCGGCGGTAGACATATTTGAAAAACTTCTTTGCTACGCCTTCTGAGGTGATGGTTTTCGTACAAGGAATGAGAATTACCCCCTTCGTGAGACCATGGTCTACCACAACCATGATGGAATCAAAACCGTTGCATGGCGGCAAGTCTGTAATGAGGTTGACGGAGACTTGGGCAAAGGGAGTAGAGACCGAAGAAGGGATGGGAACAAGCGGAGGGGTGGTAGGATGGGTATCGGATTTCATTTGCTGACAAAGGGTGCAACCCTCAATGTATTTCCGGATATAGGTTCCCATCGAGGGCCACCAAAAGTCGCGTTTAACCAGTTCTTCAGTTTTAAAACAACCGGGATGTCCTGCCGCAGCATGGTCATGAGTACATTCTAAAATAGAATGTTGTCCAGCTGGTTGGACATAAGCGCGATCTTCATAGAATAAGACGTCATCTTTAATTGTCCAGTCAGAGAGAGCTGATTTCATGGGAGGAAGACAAAGGCCATTTAGAGCATCAGAAGCGACTTGGAAAATAGGGTCGGTGTCATTAGGGTCAGGGTTCGCAAGAGTTGTCATGAGTTCTTGGTCAAGAAGTCGGACGAACATGGAATCAGGAAGGAGTGTCATATCTTCATTATCGACGGTGTCTGGTGCATGATCAGGTCGTCGAGATAGGGCATCTGGTGCGGCGAGTTTGGTTCCTGGTACATGATGGAGTTCAATATCGTAGTAGGAAAGAAGAAGTTGCCATCTAGCTTGACGACGGGTTAACTTCTGCACGGTATGAAAATAGAGGAGGTTCTTATGATTGGTGAATACAATTACTGGGTGTGAATTTCCTTCTAGGTAGTGGCGCCATTCTTGGAGTGCGCGGATGACAGCAAGGAGTTCTCGATCAAAGATCTGGTAGTTTTGTTCTGCAGGGTTCAAGGATTGGGAGAGATATCCGCATGGATGATATACGCTGTTTTCATCAGTTTGTAGTAGAATGGTGCCGGTTTGCAACAAGGGAAGCATCAGTGGCGATTGCAAACTGTCGTGATGGGTCAGGGTTACGGAGGACTGGTTGCTTCAAAAAACACTCTTTAAGTGTCGTAAACGCGTCTTGACAGGTTGTGGACCAAAGGAACACGTTATCCTTCTTTGTAAGATCAATAAGGGGTCGTGCAATATCAGAATAATGGGGAATAAAGTTTCGATAGAAGTTACAGAAGCCAAGGAACGATCTGGTTTCTTTAATGGTAGATGGGATTGGCCAATCGCGGATTCCATCGGTTTTAGCAACATCCATAGCAACGCATCCTGGGTGAATGATCATACCGAGATATTCGACTTCTTGTGCATCAAAGGTACATTTCTCTGGTTTTAAGAAGAGTTTTTCTTCGCGGATTCTGATCAATATACGACAGGTACGATCATGGTGTTCATCAAGGTCATTCGAGAAGATGAGGATATCGTCCATATAGATTACTAACCATCCTTCATTGATTTCTTGTTGAAATGTGTGATTCATGTAGGCCTGGAACGTAGCTGGAGAATTGCAAAGTCCAAAGAACATGGCATTTGGTTCATAGAGTCCAAATTCCGTGGTGAATGCAGCTTTCCATCGGTCATCGGGGTGAATACGGATATTGTTGTAACCAGAGCGAACATCCATCTTGGTGAAATACTTTGCTCCGTGTAACCGCGCGACAAGGGATAAAGGAAGCGGTAGTGGATAAGCATTCTTGATCGTCCAATCATTGATGTATCGGTGGTCTTGGCAGGGTCGTAGATCTCCACTCTTCTTTCCTACAAAGAAGAAACTGCTGGCTTGTGGCGACTTAGATTCCGAGATAAAACCTTTCTTTACGTTTTCATCAATGAACGCTTTGACAGCGGTTCGTTCAGCAATGGAGAGGGGATAGATTTTCGACGTTTTGGGAATAAATCCGGGTTTCGTTTTGATGCAGTGGTCAATACCAGGTCGTTCAGGGGGTAGCTGGTTAAGACCATCTTTAGTGAAGATGTCGGTGAAGTCGTGTAGATAAGAGGGTACGAGTTCTTCGAAAGTTTTCTTCTTTTGTTCCAAGCCCGCAGCTAGAGCGAACTGCTGGGCTTTGTTACTGACTTTCGTGTATTCCGTAGGCTGTGGCAGGGGTTTAACCATGGGTTTTTCTTTTGAGTGACTGTCATATCCCGTATTCTGGACCTACGTCCGATGATGTTCCCACGCCTTCCGGATGCACATCCGAACCTCCATACCCTTATCCATGACTCCATACCCTTATCCATGCCTGCAGTCCTCCAGTCCACTATCGGTTCGGATCCATACACCTTCGTACATCCATATATCCATACCTTCGGACCTCCGCAGCTAAGCCTGCTTCATCCACCCTTGATCCCATCGGATCCGAGCTCATCCTACCTGAGAGTTTACCTTCCCTAGACTACCGGATGATATCCATGATCTATATCCTAGTCTCGTCTTCACCTAGATCTCCGGATCCGCTCATCCAATATCCAGACGCCTCATACGATATCTCTAGACCTCCGGATCCGACCTATACTCATATCCAAAGCTCAAACCTTAAATCAGTGTCTATCTCCTTATGGTAATCCTCTTGACTCCGGACTTCGGTTATCTGTGTTTCCGTCTTGCTTATTGATCCTTGTACTTTGTTCATCTCCGAGTTCATTTGTTTATGTTCCGTTCATACTTACCAATATGTTTCCACATGCTCGTACATAGCATTTGTCTTCAGCTTACTGATCCTCTCGGATACTGTCCAGTATATAAACCTCTATACAACTCCTGTAAAGTTTCCTTAGTTCGAATATCATCTTAGATTCTGCTCAACATAGACTTGCTCTCTCGCATCCTAGACTTCACTCATTCTGATCTTGGACTTCGGTCCGTCTTAGTATTGCCTTTCCTTAGGCCTAGGGAAGGATTCCCTAGGCCAACCTTCCGGTCCTCCAGATTTATCCTTCCGTCTATATCCATGCTTAGGGATTGACTCCCTAAGCCGAAGCTTTGCCTTTCCGGCACTTCCTGTCTTTCCGAGACTTCTGTCTAAACCCCGTCTATCCGACTCTACCATAGTGTAGTCTACCTCCGTCTGTTTCTACTCCGGACCTTGTCCGTTGTAGCCCTTCTTCTCTTGTCCTAGAATCCTGTCCACTCCTCCGGACGTCGTAACCTTCGGACGACGCAACCTTCGGACGTCTTAACCTTCGGACCTCCGGACGTCCTGTCCTTCGGACCACTCCTCCTACCCTATCCTGCTTTGGACTCTGTCCCTTGCAGCCTATCTTCTATGTGTTTCCATCTAGGGAGCTTACCTTCGGATCTAATGCAGCGGGGTGAAACTCTTCCAGAGTTTCCTATACTCATCCGAAAGTTTTCCGCGCTCATCCGGAAGTCCTCCAGCACTCAACCAGAGTAGCCAGCCTCCGGAAGTCCTTCGGACTTCGTCGGATTCCATCTGGACTTCATTCTGAAATTAAGGGCACGTACTCGGGTAAGGGGCACAGCGCACGAGCTGAGGCCAAGCCCTTCGGATCCGTCTACCCTTGAGCTATGGTCTTAACAGTGACTGGTCCCATCGAGGGTCAATGGTACGTCCATAACGGTATTCGAAATTACCCGGAGTTCCGATGTGTCAGAGGAATATTCTACCAAGAATTCGTCGTCATCTAGATTGTACATAGAGACTTCTCGCACTGGTGCGGCAAAGTTCTCTTGTGTCCAGACATCTTCCTTAGTATCAAAGGTTTCGTTGTTGTTGTCAGGGATGGGGAGTAGATCGGGGATGGAGAAAGCAGGTGATGCTTCTTCGTCGATAATTTCTTCGATAGTCGCTTTTGGATAAGCGACGGGAATTTCGATAGCTGGTTCAGCTTTCCTAAGCTTGGATTGTTTCCAGGTTCGATCGATAGGTTCTTGTCGAAATAGAGGCGAAAGGTCATTCCTCTTTCTCTCTTTGTCGACTTCTTCTTCTACTTGATTGCTTTTCTCAGTGCGTGAAAGAACAAGTGTTTCTGCTGCCCAATCGATGATGGGATTCATAGCGTGTAACCAGGGGATTCCAAGAAGGATTTGATCTCTTCTTCCAAGGCGCATGATGTTAAATTTTCCGATCATGGATCGTCCGTCTATCTTGACAGTGAGAACGCAATATCTGCGTATCACTCCACTTTTGGAATAGCTTCCATCGGTGGTAGTAACCTTGAAAGGTTTACTAAGAAGGTGGGTTCGAATACGGTGTTGTTTGACGAAGTCTTCGGAGATAAAAGTTCTGGCTGCTCCGGAGTCTATGACTGCGGTGGTTTCAACGGTTTTCAGACGAGTTTTCGAGATGAGGGAAATTGGAACACGAAGTTCCTTATGTTCTCCAACCTTTCGTACAAGTCTTATAGGTACATCGGAAGATACTGACATTGATCCAGTCTTCCATATCAAAAATCCTCGTTAAGACGATGGACTTCTGCTTCTTCTTCTTCTTCTTCATCATCGCTTTCTATGTAGCAGTTGCTGCGCTGTTGAAGGTAGTATTTTGTACTTCTTTACAATGTATTGGGGTCATTCCTTTCTACTTCTCGGGGCACTTGCGGGCGATATGCCCGACCTGTCCACAAGTGAAGCACTTCCCTTTCCTGAAGTATTTTTTACGTTCTTCTTCATTAAGGTGGTCTACTTCCATAGCATTTGGATCATGATTCTGATTGAAGGATGGTTTCGGTACGTAGCGCTGTCCAGATGGTTTAGTGATGTTACGGTGGTTGTTGCGTATGGCTGCGCCTCATTGCCAGTTACTGTCTAGCCGGATAGCTGCGGTTACATATTTGTTGAAAGAATCAGGGATGGTTTCCATCTGGCATATGGAATTTACGAGTCCTCCTTTTAATCCGTCATTGAAGAACGCGATCAAGACTTGGGATTCCTTGATACTGGCTAGCAATGCTAGTGTTTTGAATTCAGCGATATAGGTCGTCAAGTTGTTCCCTTGTTTCAGGGTTCTTAACTTGTTTATGGCGACTACCTTAGCATTGGCTGGAGCAAATGCTTCTTTGAAGTTCTTCTCGAAGTTGGTGAAGGTTCTGTACTTCAGGGTAGGATTGGTATTGGCTTCCGCATAAAATGTTGTAGCCCATCCTCCTGCGCTGCCTTCAGTCATATAAGCGAGTGCGGTTACAACTTTCTTTTCATCGGAGTTGTAGATTGAAGCGTTAACGGTGAAGTACGCTTTCACCGAATATAACCATCTGAGAGCCTGGTCAGGGCTTCTGTTGTAGTGCATAGGTGCACCTGCTTTCAGTTCAGAAGAGGTAGCGGTCGACATCCTGAAGCTAGGGTTGGCTGTTAGGTTTCGGGGTGGTTGTTCTACTGGGAATTTGTCAGATGAAGTCGAGGATTGGTTATCTGGTTCTGTGGTTACAGGGGACGGTGTGCGTCTCTCTCTGTTGTCTGGTTCTTCTACAGGGGATGGTGTGCGTCTCTCTCTGTTATCTTCTGTATCCGGACCGGCGGCCTCGTGATACTCTTCTGGGGAATCGGGTTCGTTAGGATCACGTTCCCACCAATACTTTCTGACCCAAGTGGTCGTCTTTGCTAATCAGCAATCTGGGCCTCTCGTGGTGGAGAGGTTCGAAGGGTACTTTAATCTTTTGTTACGAACTAGGATAGTTCCGACAGTAGCTACTCAATAAGAGTATTTGGCTAAGGTCGAGTCAAGACTCTTGCGTATACAAGAGTTCGTAAGACAAGGCAAGGAGAGTGTCCTTGACTTGAATCAGTTTCAGACGACTTAATATGTTTGTAAACATATTCCAAACACTCTAGAACAATCTAATACCAAAGGGTCAAAATTGCGAAATTGTTTTTGATATGTTTTTTATTAGATCACACTTGCAGAGGCCCTGTAGCAGGCATTGGTACAAAAATAGAAGAAAAAGCGGTCTATTATGTTCTATTATATGCATATAACCTATAATACTACTTACCTACATGCTGTACCTGACTGTGGTGTGGTGGTGAGCCAGGGATGGACTGGGGAGGGTGTGGGAAGGTTTCATATTGTGGAGATACCCAAAATGGGCTATGTTTTGGGTGTTGTGGAGAAGTTCACACGCTATATGGCTGAAAAGGCACTTGAACTATATATGTTGTGAGTTCCAAAAATTAAATAAAATAAATCGGGAGGAGGGAGGAAGGGGGGAAGGATGGTTTAAGATGTACTTACACCTGAACATGCTTCGATATTTCAAGAACGCTGATTACAAAGAATGACATCAGGTCTGATTAGGCTCTCAATTATGATGCGAATGTCATAAACACTGAGAGCTGAGGTTCCCCGGAATCCATCAAATCTGGGTAACTACCCCAATACTAGCTACTACCTTCCCACTCTCTTCAACTCAACCACCTCGTTCAACCCATCATTCTCTACCTTCAGTACCACTGTCAGAAGGCACAGGTAAGTTCAAGTTGACCTGCCTAGTACCCATGCTCGAGGATGACTGAGCATCTGCGCTTGTTCTGACGGAGCCGTCAGACATGCAGTGCACTGGCAGCGCGCGCGAGTTTGCCGTGCGGAAGACTGCTGACTCAGAGCTCGAGCCAGGATATAGCACCGGCGCCAGTCTCGGAGGGTGCAAATACATGCCAGTGTAGTAGGGCGGCATGTTTACGGTGTGTGGTACATTCTGTGTTTGTAGCTGCCCGCTCGACACTGACGTATTTACCCAGGTGCTTGTTTCGAGTGGCGACTGGGCAAATGTGCTTCCTGATCGGGGCTCCGACGCCGGCTGTGCATTCGTGTGTGGTGTAGCGTGACTTCCAATGTTTCATTGCGGTGCGTCAAGTCTCTGCTGGCTGTTGACGTTCAACTAAAAATTTTCCTCGTCATTTCTTTGATAGCACTTGAGCATAAAATGCTTACTTGTTTGTATTTGCAGGGCCGGCTCTTGAACGCTCCTGGACAATCAGATTTGTGACACTTTTTGTATGTCCTTTGTGCGCGCTGTTTCACTCTAACAGGTGCAACTGCCTCTTCTTCTGCAGGCCGCTTTTGTCCATGAGGTCCTGGGAGTGCAGGGTCGCTGTACTGCAACTGCAGTAGGGTCTGGCGGGAACTATTCCAACCCAGCATCATGCTAATCTGCCAGTCAGTTGGCTCCTCGCTTGCTGATGCCTGACGGCCATCAACTTGTTTGGCTACCATCTGACTTGGAGCCGGTGTAGAGACTCGTGTTTCTGTGGGCTCATATGGGCTCATTTTACGAATTCTGGCAACTGGCCTTTACTGCACGACTCGCACCATCATCCGTATGCAACTTCTATCTTGTTTCTGGTCATTCCACACACAACGCGCAGCTTTCCCGCGAAACGCGCCATAGGCGCGCTACTTTTCCACACAACGCGCAGCATTCCCGCGCGCGCTCAGCGCGTTTCTCTCGCACTCGTCGCCCTACTCCATACGCAACTTCTGCTATGTCTCCAGTCATTTGCGCATACAATGCACAGCTCTCCTGCAAAGCGCACCATAGGCGCAACACTTTCTCATGCTTTCGCGTTTCGCGTTCCCGCACGCGCGCTTAGCGCGTTTCTCGCGCTCAAGCGCACTCCATCGCGCATCATCCAGGAGCATCCATCCATCATCCAACCAGTTCCTAGGTGTGTCCCTTTTCGTTATCAGACCATATTTAGCCTATTACACTTTGTATTTCGTTATGCACCCTTACTTTACATCACTTTACCTCACTTACATACTTAGAGCGCTCCCTATTCGGCTCCGAGCCCTGGGAGAGCGCTTAGGTAGAACTTACATACTTTCATGTTCGTTTTACACCACAGCTTCCTACCACAGCTTACTACCACATCTTTCTACCACCATGTACTTGGCAGTTAGTTCCATGCAATGCATGCGTCCGTCGTCATCTTAAGGCCCTAGCATCAGTCTAAAGCTAGTGGCAGTATCAGTATCCATCTATATCCGCGCTTTTCACCATATTATCGTCTCTCTACACTTGTGCACTGCTTGCACTACCATCCCAGTTCTCTGCGCATTTTCGCCTTTCGCACTTTCGCCTTCCTGCGCTTCGCGCATTTTTCGCGTTTCACTTTCCTGCGCGCGCCTTGAGCGCGTTTCTCGCGCTTACATCGCCCTTTTGTCGCCTTTGATCAGGGTTGATCAGCATCATTTCGTGGATCCTTGCTTTCTTTGCTTCCCTTAAGGGTCGAACATATCGCACGGCATATCAAGACCCAACATAGAGAGTGTTTGCTTGTCATCTGACTTGCGTTCACCTTTGTTGTGTTACCCACACCGGTGCAATTTCAGGCATTCCAACTGGTGCTGCGAGAAGCTTTTGCAACTCCAGGTAAGCGCCATTGTTCTGCTCGACTGAGTTATGCTCATTTTGGTGCTCATTCCAGGTCTTATAATATGACTTGAGCTGTTCAGGAAGCTTTGCGAAAGAAATGAGCGGGTGGATGACTGGCGACGGATGGTGCTATACGCACCTTATAAAATATGTGAGTGCCGTTTGCATGATGCTGCCACTCCTGTGCAAGAGCTACCCAGTTTGGCTGCTTCCGCCCTGCAAACTGACCTGTGACACTCTTGATGAGTAGGCGGTACAAAGCCTTCTCCTCCACAGTATGGATCGGCAGAATAGCAACAAGAGTCTGCTGGTGCCTCGCCAGGTATTCATGCTTTATCTTACAACCTTTTGCATAGTCATCTCGATACTGACTCATTCCTAGTTTTGTGCGAGTGGCTGCAGCAACAGGTAGGATGCCGAATGACTCGTTCGCAGGCTCGAAATCATTTCCATTGAGCCAAGTCGCCTGACCACACTCCTGGTATGACGGCCGCACCACACTGGCAGTAATATCCACAAGAAGTGCAATCCGGTTGTGAGTCCAGATGTCATAAGAGCCAAGATAGATTTTTCCTGTTCGATTCACAGTGCCAACCTGTAGCAATTGAGTACAATGTTCTAGTAGTTGATAATGTTAAGCACACCTCGAGATTATGTGTTAATGTGTAGTTGCGAAGTAAATTCACGGTCAACTGGGGTGATGCATTGAATGAACCAAATCGTCAGATGATGTTCTGATGAATCCCGCCCTCGACATTATTGGTTCCACGTGAGCATCAATAGATGTTGAGACCAAGCTTGTCCGTTCTCTGCAAAGTGTAGAAATGGTGACCTGGGGGATCTGAGTAGTAACCTAATTTAATGTTCTCAATGACTAGACGAGCTTTCTCCCATGATGCATCATTGAAAAGAGGCTGGCCAGTCACAGCATCCTTCAGTGGGCTGTAGGTCTGCAGTACTTCAGTGACACGAGGTGCCAATATCTCTGGAGGTGGAACCAGCCGCTTGATGCGCTGCCACACCCAGTCTGAGTTGGTAAGGACCATCTGGCGAAAACATGTATTCTTCTTTTTCAGCACTTCTTCGACAACAGCAAGATCTACAGGGTCCAGTAAGAATATGGCATCTCGAAGGGCACGGCTGAAAGGACGGCGGAGACCATGGTGAATGGAAATTTTAAACTGGTCCATGAGGTGCCAGATATCCCCAAGAACTCGAGAGCGTACTTCATTGCTCTCAATGGTGACATTACGGGAAACAAGTTCCGCAAGTGATTCAATCTGAGAGAGCCCATGCAGGTCCTTTTCTGCATCACTGGCCAACTGTTTAGGGACACCAGAATCTCTGTCGTGTGATAACCACTCGCCAACATCCGAGTCTGTTGTAGGCTCCGAGTCCTTGATTTCATCAACTTGAAGATAAGGTGAATCATGAGGCTTGTATGGTGATGATGGGAGTATTGTGGTGCTATTCTGTGGTGTTGTCTCACTGGTTCTGGTGCATGTTCGAAAATCCCGTTGATAGCATAGCAGTGGGAAGGGTGATTTAGTGGCAAGATTCGAAATCGGGGTTTCTTGATGGTTAGGTCGCAGATCTGCTCGAACAAGATAGGCAGGGACAAGGATGGACGTCACAGTGATAACAATACGAGTTTTTGATACATTTACCCCATCCAGCTGTTTTGGCTGGTGACGAGCTATGTGGCCATATGCCACTGCAAGTCCTCCGTTTCGTGACATGAGCTGAACCTGGGTGCTGACTGGCGTGGACAATGTCACTGGACCACAGGAAGGGATAGCCGAGAAAGACTCGAAAATAGCTGAAGCTGCATAGATGTCCAATGTGGCATATTTCTCTTGCTCTGGTGACAGCACAGGATCATCCCACTTTGTGCTGACTCGAATAGATGCGTCCTTTGGCAGATTTCGGTGAAGCACAAGTGCTGTTAAGTCTGCAAGGCTGATGCGCATGTGATCTGTCACATTTCAATCCTTGGCCATTGACCCGAGTTCGAGAGCACCAATGAATGGCTGTTCATTCGTGGAATCAGCAAAGCCACAGTCCTTGTATAGGTGAGTTAAGTCTGCTTTGACTTGGACACCAATTTTGTGGACTCGTTTCGAGTGCAAGACTACCAAAAGGGATGATGGCAGCTTCAGAAATCCGTTATCTTGCACATATTGACTGATCTGTGATTTTCAGTGAGAAATGATAGCATAGTTTTGCAGACCATGAAGCATACCGGAATAAGGTAGATGGCCTTATCATATGCCAATGATACAAGGGAAACTCTGCCGTATATTCCTGTCTCTCGGTCTACTGGCCACTCCAGGTCAAATGCAACATGCAGCTCCTTTTCCGCAATAGCTCATCCATGAGGCAATTCATTCGGTTATTGATCTGATAGGTTGTCCCAAGACGACATACATGCCAACCATCAGGTACTACTAAATCCTCCAATCCCGAACTCGGAACAGGATTTACACTGTATAGAAGACTAGGAAATGCTCTCTTGAGGGCTGACTTATCGCCGCAGACATTGTCCGTGAATAGAATCTTGACAGGTGCATGCCCATATTTCGCAAGTGTCACAGGAATCTCAGCAAGGGCAGGCATACAGTCGTCATGTCCCTTCGTTGGCGTGAGTGTCATCTTGCGACACTCACCATAGTCATTGCAGGCAGTATGGAGGGCACCAAATGTTGCCACACCATTGACTTTACCGAGAATGCCTGTCACCTGTTCTGTTCTGAGTCAATAAGTCTTTGAATAAATCATGTAGACGGACCTTAAAGCTATGGTCATGACTGAGTGTTTCAGCAGACTGCATGGCCATATGTTGGTCCATCTCTGCGGCATGTTGTTCAATGAGCGAGTTATAAAAACATCGAAAAAATCGGTGCGTAGGAACATATCCGGCATATCCACTGGGGTCATTCCAGCGAGGAAAGGGTTGATGCGGTGGCAAGAGCCCAGATGCACTTGCTTGCATGCGCTGACGGACGGTCTCTAGGTATTGAATGTGCAACTGCTCGTAATAGCGAATGTGCATCATTCGTATGTTCTTAGCGAAAGGTGATGGCCCAATACCCCTCTGAAATGAGGCTCGCAAGACACCAACCAAGTGGTCCGTCAGGCCACTTCGATACATTAGGTGGAATGGAAAGAGGGCTGCTAGCGGTGGTGGTATGGCTTGCAAGATTGCTGGCGACCAGCTCTGAAATGTCTTCTTGCACTCCTCGTGCCCACAATAATATCGGTGTCCAATAATGAACACCAAGTGCTCAAGATCAACAACGCGCCGTGGCTGCTGCGGCCAGCTGAGAACACGAAGCATGACTGGCTGCCCCCTCTTGGACCGCCGGTTTGCATCCTTGCAGTTTGGACAAGGGATGCGCTGGAAGAGGTGGGGCAGCCATACAAAAAACGCGGCCGGTAGAAGTCTTGGGGCTCAATCTCAAAAGGGACGACATGGGAAAATACCAGCGGAGGTGCAGTCATGGTGAACTGCCCACTCTCGTAACACACTGGTCTCCCGGTCTTTGCAATTTCAGAATCGAGACGAGTGCGGGCATATGCGTACTCGTCTGCAAGCCATGTTGGCATGGTTGCACGCGGTACCTTGGTCTTGGTACCATTGGCCGAGGAAGCATGTTCTGGCAATGGCAAATCAGGTGCTGCCATGGTCGGAACATCTTGAATAATGTTGTTGTTGTTGTCACCGATGGCAGAAAATTCATCAATCATGCACTCAAGTTCTGCATCCGCCCCAAAAAAAGAAGTCGTCGTCATCGTAGTCACAGAGCAGCTGGTTGTCGGATTGCTTCGGTGAATTATTGCAGCTTGCAGCCTGATCTAAGCACGAGAGTTACTGTTAGTAAATACTTCTCAAATATAGTATTGATCAGTTGTACATACCTGAGTCGTCAATCACACTACGAGTCTGAAGATTGCACGCACCACTTGATGCAGGAGCAGTGCTTGGCTGCGGAACAACTCGCGCTGGCTCAATGTCCGACTCTCCATCGAGGATATCTAGCATATCAATATCAAAATCAGTGCGCAAATTCATGACTTCGATGTTGAAACTCACTATGAATGACACTTGTGCTCGTTGGTGCACGTAATGATTGATCCGAGTCCGCGTGGGATGACTCACGTCCAGACAGTGCGGGGCTGGTGCTCGTGCTCAATTCCGAGTCACGAGTGCGTGGTTCCACTAAAGACAGAGCATATCAGCACTACAGATGGCATTGGTGTGAAAATGACTTACCTGGCTGCCTGGTGTCACTATGATGACTCCCTGCCTCTGCAGCCTGAGAGGTAGAATGTAAAGATGCTACAGATTACACAGGATATATGTTAGCAGCAAGTTGCACATGAAGGTCACATTTCGAAGCTCACCTGGTGTGTTTCGCGAAATTCCATCCTTCCTGGGGCGTCCAACTGGACGGCCCACAGTGCCCGCATTGGGTCCATTCTTTGACCCTTTCGGACGGCCGCGTTTACGCTTCTCTGTCGGCGGCAGTTGAGTGGGATTCATGGTGATAAGCTCAGGTTGACCGCTATAGCGTCAGAGGTCAAGGTGCCTGCCAAAAGCAGATTGTTTGGTTGAGTTAGTGTGTTTCTCTAGGATTATATTTTCAAACTCAGTTAACATCTAATTGCGCTACAACTATAGTTCAACCGCCGCTGAAAATGCGAACATGGGGTAATATATATATAGATCCTGTATAATGTATCACCACAGGGACTGATGTATCATTGCAGTAGTGGCACCACTATGACAGACTCTCATATTTATGTATCAGTATTTCTGTGACAGTGTCATGGTTGATACATCAGAATGACAGGATGTGGTGCATTGCCCCTACCTCCTAATTGCTCTTCCTCATCACAGGCCACTACTCACGGATGTTTACACAGAGATCCACGTGAGGACGCGAGCGTCAACGGCCGCCTTCAGATTTCCAACGTACATCTTCTTCAGTCTCAACTACCCACCAACCAATCATCTGCTATTTTTTCTACAACCTTCAAAGCCTGCCTACACCACCTATGGACTGCTTGTACATTGCCGCCAATTCTCGATGTTCGTCTTACCCCTCGATGTCCAAATGCCCTCGGTATGCATGATCTTGGTTGGCTCATCACATATAGAATTCTGCTTCTGGTACATCTTCCTTGACATAATTTCACTGACGTATTATAATCTCATGACCAGTCAGTTAGATGGCTTCTTCACGAGACTTATAGCCTAGTGTCCTGCGTTCTGCTCAACATTTCAAATCAGTTCTGCCTGTCCAAATAGCCTGACCGACCTTGGCGGGGGGCCAACCATTTCGGCTTTGTCTTATGGTAATGAGATACTGTAAATGGTGCAAATGCCTGGGTACGTGTGTACAACAGGAAATGTCCAGAATGAAAACTACTGAGCAATCTATTTCTTCCAAAATAAATGAGTAAACATAACTACAATATTTCGAGTGTCCTGACGTCCATCATACCGTGAACAGAATCAACGTCTTTGACTTCTGTAATGATCATACGATCTGATGCAATTCTCTTGTATTCTCCACCGCGTTGCTGCGCTAGCAGGAATGCGCTAAACCACTGTCGAAGGCGAACGACCAATCGCATTGCACACTCACTCGACTCTGAATCAATCGGGGCCTGTTCTCCAGGCGACTCAGGCAAAGCGAAGTCATCGTCATCCTCGCTCTCTGTATCGTCTCCATAGTCAGGCAGCTCGAAGAGACGACGATCCCAGGGACAGACAAGTAAGAACGACCGCCGAGCGGGTCTTCCTCGTGAGAACTGAGGCAACTTGTTGTCCGTAATGATCTCCAGGTCGCAAAGGCCGTCTGCCTTTACTTCATATACGAAGTAGGACTCCATGTGTTCAATAGGTCTCCGTATGACTTTGACTTCTGTGACAGGGAATACAATGCAAGGCAGATGCAGCCTGCAGTTCGCGAAACGAGGCGCGTTCAGGTTGTCAAGCAGGGCGTAAAGTTTCAGAACGAAGTCCACATCAACGACATGTTGGAGCGAGGAGATCGACGTCTGAATATCATCTTCGGAAATGGATGACAGGATACATGGTGGAGCTTTGTATGAAGTAATGTCGGCCGGAAGACAGCTGTTAAATTCGGATGATTGCCCCACCCAGTCCAGGGCACTGATGTCACCCGATTGAGCTACGACCTCCTGCAAGAGCCTCCCAAGCGCCTTTTGCTTCTTCTCGCCATAAATGACAGGCAGGTTGACGCCGAACATACCAAACAATGAGTATGCAATATCTTCCTGCCACGTGGTGACACGCGCCGACACCCATTGGAGTTTCTCCCGCGCGTCTCTCATCCCAGGACGGAAGGCGACGAGGGCCTGTGGATCTATGCCCGTCGCATCTCCCATCTCTTGCATGATTGCAATGGAATCCTTGTGGTTGGGAGAGCGATCGTCGAGATACAGGGACCAATCCTTCTGATAAAATAGGACAATTTTGGGGGCGAGAAATTCTTGAACTGTCCATCCTCGCGTGTTCCAAGCGCTGCTTGCGAGTGCGCCAGGCTGCGACGAAGGTGGAACATCCGACAAATAGATGATGGTAAGTGCTGAGTGGCGATACCAGACAAACATGGAGTTGACCGATTGCTGGACCTCGACGTTGTTGGTCTGGTCGATGCAACAGGTATCGATCCATGCCCAACGATACCCAATATCACGAGCAGTTTTACAAAATGACTGCAACTTCAGGATGCCACTGACTGGATCCAAGTCGTGCACCACCTTGCCCTGGATGTCATGCAGCGACGGCTCCGTCCCTTCCCACCTATGGGATAGCATGACATAACGGAAGTACATCGCCACCACGTGTTTGATGCGCTTCATTTGAAGATCTGCATGCTTCATCGTGGATGACAAAAGTTCTTTGTACTCTGCGCTCATTTTGAAGGCATTGATTTGTGCCTCATGATTACATAAGCGCCCAGTGGAGGTGTTGATTAGACGATGCGGGACGTCGTCGAGTTGAGCCTTGATGGTCTCTTCAATAGCTCCTTCTGCTTCGTATGGATTAACATACTGTTGGTACAAGTCTATACAAAGAGTCAACAGTGGTTAAAGACGTGCTATTTTGGGGCGTACTTTTTGCATCCGTGTCGGGAGTATTTTCCAACTTAGAAAGCATGATTTTGAACGCCTCGATGGCTTCATCATATCGGTGTGCGTCATGAAGCACCGCATGCTTCAACTGATATCCAAAGTAAGATGAGGGGTTGATTTCGATTACCTGCGTATCACCAAAATGAGCGTCGAATACGAAACGGTAACTGTCAGCGCACCTTTTCAGCGTCGAGCAGTGCATCGTCCCATAGCATTTTTCCCAACTTCGCCTTACTCCGGTTGGCATAGATGCTATCGGTTGCCAAATCGAGGTCGATTGCCGCAGAGTAAAGCTCAATAGCCCTGTCGTAATTACTCGCAGCGAGGGCAGCATCTCCACTCGCAGCGAGATCAGTCACTCCGGTGGCAGTGTAGAGCACGCTGCAACCTTGCTTGAAAGCTAAGTAAAATGGGGTTGAGAATTATACCCAGTTGACGTCACGAAGACTTGCCAGTGGACCAATCAAGGCAGCGTGCTTTCGTCGCCTCATCAGCCATATCCATCATATATCGGTATGCTTGCATGGCTTCTGGAAGTCTGCCTGCCAGAAGGAGTGCATGGCACCGATTCTGGTGTGCAGTTCGCCACAAGGACTTGAGGTCCCACCCGAATAACTAGAAAAGCAGTCGGGCGTGAAAATTTTGATTTTCAGTTGCATTGCAATCAACCTACCACCACGAAGACATCATATTTAGAATGGATCGCCAACATAGACGCGAAACTAATAGTGTCGACAGCAGAAGCGAAGTGGACAGCAGCTTCGTTGTGACGTGCGTCTTCTAATGCAATCATTCCCACTTGCACGTGTAGATAAGTCTGAAATGCGAGGTTCGCAAAATCAGTATCGAAGCATGAATCTGGAGTTCACTGTGTCAGGAGCACTCACTTCCACGATGCTACAGGCAAGAGAATTTGGATTTGGACGAGTAGTAGCTAGCTCTTGGACGCGCAGAATTGCCTCGTCATGTCGATCTGCATTGAAAAGGGCGATAGCCTGACAGCCGTTGTGTGAGTAGCGAGTATATGAGACACAATTGACGTACCTTGATCAAGAGTAGAAGACGAGTTTTATTCAAGTCTGCGTCCACGTACATGAATGCGAGGTCAAATGCTTTCATCGCGTCTTCGAACTGTCGTTTGCCACAGTGGGCGATGCCCTTGCAGATACAACCTATCAAGGATGGCTGAATGCTGTTACTCTATATCACCATATAAGTTAGTCTGTTAAAAATATCACGACGAACAGGTGCATCTCACTTTGAGCGCATCATCAAGTGCGCAGTCCCAGTCTGAATTTCTCGCCTTGACAAACGACCGATTTGCATAAGAGTTGTAGTCACTGTCATCGGCGCCGATATCTTGGGTTAACAGCCTGTCAGCAGTGAGCAATTCCCCGCTTATGCATGCATCGCGGGCTTCCGTGTCGATGGTGAGGATCTGCATCACGCATGGTCAGGTTACGTAGTAGGAGTGAAGGCCAGAAACATGCCTCGCATTGAGCCTTGAATGAAGCTCGAGGATCAATATGCAAGGAGACGGAAAATGAACAGAATCTTACATTCGATGTCTCGTCCTCGAGAGAGTCCTCCAGAGGCGCTGCCCACTTTGAAATCACGCCATCCCCCCCCTCCACTCAGGATGTGTTTGCCATCTATGGAGAAGGTGACACAATACACGTAACTAGTGTGCTTCAATATGGCGATGGTTCGTCGATCCGAAAGCCGCCAAATGCGAACCTGGTGGTCATCGGATGCGGACGCAAGAAGGGTGCCAGTAGGGTTCAAGGCAATCATCCAGACAGCCCCAGTATGGCCCTTCCAGGGTTCGCCAACCGGCTTCCAGGTTGATGAATCCCAGATCCGTATGGTAGAATCACCGTGAGTACCAGCCGAGACAAGCTGTTTGCCATCGAGTATCCACGCGAGTGAGTAATTCCACGCAGTGTGAATGTGGCCCTGGAACCGTTTGATGCATTCCCTCTTGCCAGGATTCCATATTTGGATATTTGTCTTTGTCCCGATTGCAAGATATTCACCAGACGGTGAATAGCGAACGCAGTAGACTTGATCGCCACAATCGATTGTCGGATTTCCTTGCACCCGGCGCCATGTTTTTGTGTTCCAGAACAACACTGTGCCGTCAAATGAGCCACTCGCCAACGATTCGTTGTCTGGGGATAAATCGAGCGAGTAGATGTCTCTGGAGTGAACTGTGATGGGTTTGGCGAGAGATTCGCCGTCTCTGTTCCACGCGATGAGCTCTCCACCATCATCACCGCTTGCTATGAATTGCCCGTCTCTTGATACTGCAATTGTTCGGACCCAATGGCTATGCCCCTCCATTTTCTTCAACACAATGGCGTCTTCCAAGTCCCACAGACGAAGTGTCTTGTCTGCCGAGGCCGTCACCATACGGCGTCTATCAGGGAAGACTGCGGCTGCAAAGACACTATCTCTATGGCCTTCAAATGTTCGACTACTAGCCGTGGTGATTCGAATGGCGGGCTGTTCTACTTCAGTCATTCTACTTGAGGTGGATGGTGTTGAGCACTGCTGCACAACTTGCTGGAGAGCTTGTGGGTGTCTTGATTTAAGTTTCAGACATGCATGCACTGGGCCTTTTTGTGCTTCTTCACAGCTCAATTCTTGGGCTCAGTTCGCGGGCTCAGCTCAGCTGAGTTCACCTGTCAAACTTCAACATTTCCAAAAAATACGTAAGTCTGCCGAGAGCCCACGACCTGCAATGCGTGAATTCAAGCATGGTGCAACCAGCTATCAGAGAACCGGTGAGAAGAAGATGTTGTCATATATATATCGTAATATATAAGAAAGGATTTCTTCACATAGGAATAGAAAGCAATATAGTATAACCATGTAAATGCACCGCAATCAGGAATCAGGATAATCGCCAGCAAGAACTCACCCGTTCACTGATGCAGGCTGAGCTTCAAGCACATCTCGCAGGGTAAGCCCAACTCCTCATGACGTAAATGATTAAAGACGACGTAAATATCTCGGTGTAAAAGAATATAAACAGTACTATTAGTTACCACCAGTTCGTGCACACCACATCTCGTGCAGTCACACAAATGTAACGGAAAGTCACGGTATCGTCACACTGGCCAGTTTCAAAGTCCGTTCAGCGCTAGACATTCAGGTAGTGTTGCCGCCGAGGCGAATCGAATCGAATCGAGGTGGGAAATTCAGGTAAATCGACATGGATCGGACTAACGAGTTGAAACGATTTGCACCTCGTCCACCTCGCGATTTGGAAACGAGTTCGGAGTGATACGGACCAGTGTTCTGCCGGTCAGCGACCGCAGTGTTCGTTCACTGAACGCAAAAAGTGGGAAAGTCGATGACCGTTGGCAACGTTCACTCGATCATGAACGTGTCGGGTGCCATGAGTCCTTGTATATTCTTTATATAGATACAATTCAATTCATATTCATATCTAAATGGTATAGATAATGCATCGAGCGCGCGACTACTCACGTCTAGATGCATGTCTAGCTACATATGAGCATTGTCTCACATGTCCTCGCCTTCTTCGCTGCATCTGGTAGTGTTATCAATCAAGGTGAGTTTTGCACCTAAGCTATGATATATTAATGCAAACTCAACTGCGCAATAGTAATCAATGCTCGTAATAATCCATGCAGAATCCTCGTGCCCCCACCTATATGGCTTGTTGTGGCCCACGGTGCGAAACACAGCGCCTGCTCTTTTTTCTTGCTCTCGTCCATCACCATTCCACAACCGTCGTCCTATGGCCAGCGGCAAGAAGAAGACTCGGAGTACTAATCGTGGCTGGTGGTGGACGGAATTTACAGAACACCCCGGCTACGAGAGTTCAGAACCGATATCAATGGTGCAGCAGAAGGCTAAAGTAATCTGCACCAGACAACTCGAGCATTACGTCGCGGCAGAACGGGCTCGTGATGAACTTGAGGTACAGTTTGGATCGCGGGATCATGTACGAGATGAGCAGGCGATTAAGGGAGCAGGTAAGCTTAAATTGTACCATCTATTTATTTCTAACACTTTCTATTGTAGTGTGGGCTACTGGCCAGCATGATCCGCAACGGATTTGGCATGTCAGTCGTCCAAAAACACTCATGACACATATTCGGGACTGTGAGCTACATACTGAGAGCGTTTGGTCACGTGTGCGAGGTGACCTTGTTGCGCATGGCTCACCCAACAAATCTGCTCGCTTCAATCAAGTGATGCAACCCATGGCGGTACACGCCACGCTGTCCATGCCTCAGTTGCACGACAATTCTTCTCAGATTGCGGGACCGTCCTCAGCTTCGCATTCACCAGCTCTCGGTCTCTTTATTCCAGGTCTTTCGGCACCGTCTCCGATTGCTGGTGGCTCTTCGGGCTTGTTATCTTTACTGAGCCCACTGGCATTTGATTCTTGTGCACCCAGTCCCGCAATTTCTGATATCACGCTCCTTTCGCTTCCCTCGAAGCGCCAGTGCCTGACCAATTCAGGTACATATCGCTCTGTTTCGCAGCCTGTCACTGCTGGATCTGTCTTGTCGCCACTTGTCGGAGCTCACTGGTCAACCAGCCAAACTTGGACCGATGCTGATCAAGCAGATTGGGAAGCAGGGTTAGCACGGGTAACTGCGAGTGCAGGATTGCCACTGCGATGGGTTGAAAATCCAGAGTGGTTGAGACTTTGTGATAGGTTTATTCCTCGAGCGAAAGCACCGTCGGCGAAGGTTCTTATGAAACGTGTCATGCCTCAAGTTCTTCGTGGTATCAAAGCCACTGCGAAAGAAGAATGTCGTGGCGCAGTCGGAACACTGCAATGTGATGGCTGGACTGGCGAGAATAGCCATCATTTGCTTGGTTTCATGATGACCATAAAACAAAAGGTAAGCTGTGGATGTTTTTATGACCTTTAAACTAACTGCTTTGTCTTACAAGCTGCGTGCTGTCCGTGTTCATGATGCATCTGGTGACTCGCGCAATGCCGAAGAACTCCTGAAGCAAATTATTGAATCAATCAATCAAGTTGAGAGCGAGTGGGGAGTGATTATTATTGCATGTACTACTGATGCATCTGGAGAGTCTCGTAAGGCTCAGCGACCCCTTCGCACCAAATTTCCGCACTTGGTAACACCTGACTGCCTAGCTCATCAGGTAGGTCATTGATGCGAGAATAGTATGCGAGTTAGCTTCATCTATTTTACAGTTCAACCTTATTGTGGGGGATCTCTTCAAAGCCAAGGATGACTACGGGCAATATGGTGACCTCGCACAGGAGTTGATTACATGGCTTCGTAGCAAAACCCACATTCTCGCACTCCTTCGTGAATTGCAAATGTCAACCGTGGGAAAGACGTTGGCCATCATTCGTGCTGTTCTCACTCGATGGTTGTCGCATTATTTAGCATACCGGCGACTTTTAGATGTTCGACCATCACTAGAGCTATTGATAGCAAAGCATGAAGCAGAGATACGGTCTACAGGTGATGCTCGTTCACGAGCAAAGACCTCAGCCGCCATCGCAACAATCAAAAATCCAACATTCTGGCATGCGATGGCTCAGTGGGGATATTTCATTGGGACATGATGCGATTTTGACTGACGTTGCACTACCATTTAGATGGAAGAACCTTTTGGAGCCAATTGCCCTGATGACGAATGTTCACCAAGCTGCCCACTCGAAACCTGAGCATATTCCAATCTCATTTGGGTTTCTCTACTACCATTACTCAAGAGTTGGCGATGAATCTGACCTTGTGGCTCGAAACGCGGTCCTGGAGAGTGCCGAGCGTCGCTGGGCTCAAGTTGATCAAGAAGTTTTCATTGCCGCTGTTATCGTCAACCCACTCTACAAAGACAAACCATTCAAAAATATTCCTCTGACAACACGTGCTGGGCTAATGTCCCTCTTCAGTCGCCTCTGGACACGTTTTTACGGTGGAGTGCCACCACTCGAGCTTTTTACAGATCTCGATAACTATCTAAAAAGTTCGCCTGAATTCCAGCCACTTGACATATATACGCAAATATTAGTATCTCGTGCAAAGGACCAGGTAATCTATCCACTACAGCTGTGTTCCTCCATGTCTGACCTATTTCTGCCTACAGGGCACATCAGTTGATCCTCTCGATATTTGGGATGGATTTTCGCACAGCAGCTCTGAAATCAAGCCCCTCCAGAAAATTGCTCAGCGAATTCTCTCCATCTGTCCAAATTCTGCTTTGTGCGAGCGTCTTTTCAGCATCTTCGGTGCAATCCTCACAAAATGGCGAAATCGACTTTCTACCCAGAATCTTATGCTACTTGCAGAGTTGAAGATGTACCTCCACGAGGAACATGTTCGTGAAGGATCTGTCAAGAAGCGGCTCAAACAGTGCTACTGCCAGAATACCACGGAGGTCAACCCTGCGGAGGATGATACAAATCCCTTCGGCAGTCCCCAGCAGACAGGTAGCAAAGTTGATGAGCACAGAGGGCTACGGCAAATTGCCGCACACTTGATTCAAGCTGTCGAGGATGAGGAGTCATTCACGACCTCCAAGATTATGGAGGTAGTTGCTAATCCTTCAGACTTCCAGCAAATTCCTATCAAAGATCTCTTCAATTTCTCTCGTGCTCAAGATTGGCTAGGATCCTTCTACCAAACAGCCATTCGAGGCTTAGATGCTGAGATTGAGTTATACGAGCTGTTGGATTTGGATGCCGACGGTATTGACGACGCAGAATTTCCTCAGGCGGATGACATTTTGGATGAGTAAGATTTGGCGAGTTCTCGGTTAGGCAGGCCTTAGCCAATCAGATATGATTATATAATGTTTTCCCTTGGACTCCTGGTACCATAGCTATTCACGTTCACCCGTAGATACAGAGACGTTCACCGGTGAACGTTCACTGACTCTTGTGAACGTTCAGTGACCGGCCGAACACTGCTGTAAAGTATTGTTGTATACAACCGACCGAAGGAGAGTCTTGCTACTGTAAACACAATGTATTGTCATGGAGCCGACCGAAGGGGAGTCCTTGTTGATCGTAATTAGTATATTTGCTGGTCATGTACTAGTAACTGGCAAATAATCGTTGTTGTGGGCATGCAGAATCCCTAGCTTCTCATTGGCTGGACTACCGGTCTGTATCAGTGTTCGGCCGGTCACTGAACGTTCACAAGAGTCAGTGAACGTTCACCGGTGAACGTCTCTGTATCTACGGGTGAACGTGAATAGCTATGGTACCAGGAGTCCAAGGGAAAACATTATATAATCATATCTGATTGGCTAAGGCCTGCCTAACCGAGAACTCGCCAAATCTTACTCATCCAAAATGTCATCCGCCTGAGGAAATTCTGCGTCGTCAATACCGTCGGCATCCAAATCCAACAGCTCGTATAACTCAATCTCAGCATCTAAGCCTCGAATGGCTGTTTGGTAGAAGGATCCTAGCCAATCTTGAGCACGAGAGAAATTGAAGAGATCTTTGATAGGAATTTGCTGGAAGTCTGAAGGATTAGCAACTACCTCCATAATCTTGGAGGTCGTGAATGACTCCTCATCCTCGACAGCTTGAATCAAGTGTGCGGCAATTTGCCGTAGCCCTCTGTGCTCATCAACTTTGCTACCTGTCTGCTGGGGACTGCCGAAGGGATTTGTATCATCCTCCGCAGGGTTGACCTCCGTGGTATTCTGGCAGTAGCACTGTTTGAGCCGCTTCTTGACAGATCCTTCACGAACATGTTCCTCGTGGAGGTACATCTTCAACTCTGCAAGTAGCATAAGATTCTGGGTAGAAAGTCGATTTCGCCATTTTGTGAGGATTGCACCGAAGATGCTGAAAAGACGCTCGCACAAAGCAGAATTTGGACAGATGGAGAGAATTCGCTGAGCAATTTTCTGGAGGGGCTTGATTTCAGAGCTGCTGTGCGAAAATCCATCCCAAATATCGAGAGGATCAACTGATGTGCCCTGTAGGCAGAAATAGGTCAGACATGGAGGAACACAGCTGTAGTGGATAGATTACCTGGTCCTTTGCACGAGATACTAATATTTGCGTATATATGTCAAGTGGCTGGAATTCAGGCGAACTTTTTAGATAGTTATCGAGATCTGTAAAAAGCTCGAGTGGTGGCACTCCACCGTAAAAACGTGTCCAGAGGCGACTGAAGAGGGACATTAGCCCAGCACGTGTTGTCAGAGGAATATTTTTGAATGGTTTGTCTTTGTAGAGTGGGTTGACGATAACAGCGGCAATGAAAACTTCTTGATCAACTTGAGCCCAGCGACGCTCGGCACTCTCCAGGACCGCGTTTCGAGCCACAAGGTCAGATTCATCGCCAACTCTTGAGTAATGGTAGTAGAGAAACCCAAATGAGATTGGAATATGCTCAGGTTTCGAGTGGGCAGCTTGGTGAACATTCGTCATCAGGGCAATTGGCTCCAAAAGGTTCTTCCATCTAAATGGTAGTGCAACGTCAGTCAAAATCGCATCATGTCCCAATGAAATATCCCCACTGAGCCATCGCATGCCAGAATGTTGGATTTTTGATTGTTGCGATGGCGGCTGAGGTCTTTGCTCGTGAACGAGCATCACCTGTAGACCGTATCTCTGCTTCATGCTTTGCTATCAATAGCTCTAGTGATGGTCGAACATCTAAAAGTCGCCGGTATGCTAAATAATGCGACAACCATCGAGTGAGAACAGCACGAATGATGGCCAACGTCTTTCCCACGGTTGACATTTGCAATTCACGAAGGAGTGCGAGAATGTGGGTTTTGCTACGAAGCCATGTAATCAACTCCTGTGCGAGGTCACCATATTGCCCGTAGTCATCCTTGGCTTTGAAGAGATCCCCCACAATAAGGTTGAACTGTAAAATAGATGAAGCTAACTCGCATACTATTCTCGCATCAATGACCTACCTGATGAGCTAGGCAGTCAGGTGTTACCAAGTGCGGAAATTTGGTGCGAAGGGGTCGCTGAGCCTTACGAGACTCTCCAGATGCATCAGTAGTACATGCAATAATAATCACTCCCCACTCGCTCTCAACTTGATTGATTGATTCAATAATTTGCTTCAGGAGTTCTTCGGCATTGCGCGAGTCACCAGATGCATCATGAACACGGACAGCACGCAGCTTGTAAGACAAAGCAGTTAGTTTAAAGGTCATAAAAACATCCACAGCTTACCTTTTGTTTTATGGTCATCATGAAACCAAGCAAATGATGGCTATTCTCGCCAGTCCAGCCATCACATTGCAGTGTTCCGACTGCGCCACGACATTCTTCTTTCGCAGTGGCTTTGATACCACGAAGAACTTGAGGCATGACACGTTTCATAAGAACCTTCGCCGACGGTGCTTTCGCTCGAGGAATAAACCTATCACAAAGTCTCAACCACTCTGGATTTTCAACCCATCGCAGTGGCAATCCTGCACTCGCAGTTACCCGTGCTAACCCTGCTTCCCAATCTGCTTGATCAGCATCGGTCCAAGTTTGGCTGGTTGACCAGTGAGCTCCGACAAGTGGCGACAAGACAGATCCAGCAGTGACAGGCTGCGAAACAGAGCGATATGTACCTGAATTGGTCAGGCACTGGCGCTTCGAGGGAAGCGAAAGGAGCGTGATATCAGAAATTGCGGGACTGGGTGCACAAGAATCAAATGCCAGTGGGCTCAGTAAAGATAACAAGCCCGAAGAGCCACCAGCAATCGGAGACGGTGCCGAAAGACCTGGAATAAAGAGACCGAGAGCTGGTGAATGCGAAGCTGAGGACGGTCCCGCAATCTGAGAAGAATTGTCGTGCAACTGAGGCATGGACAGCGTGGCGTGTACCGCCATGGGTTGCATCACTTGATTGAAGCGAGCAGATTTGTTGGGTGAGCCATGCGCAACAAGGTCACCTCGCACACGTGACCAAACGCTCTCAGTATGTAGCTCACAGTCCCGAATATGTGTCATGAGTGTTTTTGGACGACTGACATGCCAAATCCGTTGCGGATCATGCTGGCCAGTAGCCCACACTACAATAGAAAGTGTTAGAAATAAATAGATGGTACAATTTAAGCTTACCTGCTCCCTTAATCGCCTGCTCATCTCGTACATGATCCCGCGATCCAAACTGTACCTCAAGTTCATCACGAGCCCGTTCTGCCGCGACGTAATGCTCGAGTTGTCTGGTGCAGATTACTTTAGCCTTCTGCTGCACCATTGATATCGGTTCTGAACTCTCGTAGCCGGGGTGTTCTGTAAATTCCGTCCACCACCAGCCACGATTAGTACTCCGAGTCTTCTTCTTGCCGCTGGCCATAGGACGACGGTTGTGGAATGGTGATGGACGAGAGCAAGAAAAAAGAGCAGGCGCTGTGTTTCGCACCGTGGGCCACAACAAGCCATATAGGTGGGGGCACGAGGATTCTGCATGGATTATTACGAGCATTGATTACTATTGCGCAGTTGAGTTTGCATTAATATATCATAGCTTAGGTGCAAAACTCACCTTGATTGATAACACTACCAGATGCAGCGAAGAAGGCGAGGACATGTGAGACAATGCTCATATGTAGCTAGACATGCATCTAGACGTGAGTAGTCGCGCGCTCGATGCATTATCTATACCATTTAGATATGAATATGAATTGAATTGTATCTATATAAAGAATATACAAGGACTCATGGCACCCGACACGTTCATGATCGAGTGAACGTTGCCAACGGTCATCGACTTTCCCACTTTTTGCGTTCAGTGAACGAACACTGCGGTCGCTGACCGGCAGAACACTGCTTTACAGTAGCAACTCAGGAAATACAATATTAGCAGTCTTGTCCTTCGTTCGCCTCTGCGAATAGACACATCGTGTCTCTTCACGTTCTTACCCTTGATAGTGCCGTGTACAACTGACCGTGAGCAAAGGGATCCGTTCGAAGGTCGAGCACGGTTCGTGCCAGTGTCAAGCCTTGACAACCATTAAATGTAGTTGCATACACGAGTCGCAAAGGAAACTGTCTTCGATTCACAGTCCACGACGAACAGTTTGGATGAAACGCAAAGTTAATGCGGAGAATGCAGTGGCGTTCGAAAGTATTGATGAGTTGGACTTCAATAAATCGACGATGCAGAGCAACTATCCGCATGCGCGCGTTTCTGACCAAGCCTTTTTCCACCGAGAGGTTTCGTTGAATGGCACAAATGCAGTTCTGTTAGAGATCCAGGCGATGAGGAGATACTCCGGGATGGGTCAATATTGCAAGGTAGTCAGGTATGTGTTCTGGTGCACTCAATGGCGCGTGATCGGCTTCTATGATGGGACCGATAGTTGTCCACGCATCCAATAGATAGATTCCGTCTTCCGCAGAAGCAGTGTTAGCGCCAAATGTACACGAATATCTGCGATTTCTGGAGTGGCGATGAATCCGTCATAGCGCCAGAAATTCTTTTTATCGATCTGATATCTGCTTCCGTTTTGGTGACCAACAATGCCGTGAAATGAAGCAGAGGTCGCCATAGTACTGAGCATTCGCGTTTTTTCTCAGCGAGCTTCGCATTACATGTACCCGAGTCAGTGCCAGCTTGAACAAGGTTTTTGAAGACTTACAGAGCTATGTCGAGTCCACTGCAGCTCATTGTAACAATATTCGCCTGGGGCCATTCACAGGGGATTACGATGTATGGATATGAAGTACACCAAATCGATTGTAAATCTCGAACCCAACGAGTTGCAACTCGATTCAGATCGGAGTTTCGAGTTGAAACGATTTTGGTCATTTTCGAACCGAATCGATTTCGCATCGAGTTTAACTCGCCTCGACGGCAACACTACATTAAGGAAGATATACTGTATATACGAAGTGTACTGCTATGTAGTAATCTAAAATATGTATTGCGGCTTACCAGAGTAATATAGACTGTCATCATTATTAAGATGCCCAGACGGCAATGGTTGTGATGACGTGGATGCAACAGGACTCGGAGCAGTTGGTGAAAATCCAGCACCAATGTGATGTTGCCCTGGCCAATGGTTTGAATATGGAATGGATCCTGGTATTTGCGAGAAAAATGGCATGTGCGGAGGGGGTACATTGGTGGCTGCTGGGGGGAGAGAAATACTTGCTGAAGGTGTCCGAGTTGAGCTTTCGGTTGAAGTTGAGGTAGACGCAGTGATGTGCCCACGGTTCCCACGTCGTTTCAAACCATAGCGCTGAAAATCGAGGATTATCTGCGAGGGCTTGACGAGTGCCAGGATCCTGCAAGTGAGCTGCGATCCGTGCAGAAAGATCAGTGGGGCCATCAGCCAAAACAAATGATGGAGGAATGGAATCGCCAGCTGCTGAAACACATTCAATTATTGTGACCAGCTCTAAATTATCACTGTGAATACGATAGCGTTCTCGATTGTTTTTCGAGAAGATAAATTTTGAATTGTCTCCCTTTCGGCCACCTCCCATCTGACACCCCTTCTCATCAACATTCCAGTTGTGTTCTGGTGGAATTCCTTCCAACTCATCGTCCAAGGCCTTGCGCATATCAAAATACTCCGTGATTGTTGCCTTGTTGAAATTTTGTGCGCGTTTTGGATCCAGGCCTCGGGGTTTCGCAACAAGGATATCCGCGTGACGGGAAAGGAAGCAGCGGACCCAATTCTTGCCTGGGTAAGCTTTCACCATCTCGAATATTTGAGCACGGAGTTTGCGGGGATGGAGAGGGGTGGCTGAATCTGAGTTATGGTGGCACCAGTCCACCAGCACCTTTTCTTGGGATTCATTGAGCAATGATTTCCGAGTGCCACGATTGCCTGAAGCACGATCTCGTACAGTCTGTGGGGGCACCTAAAGGAAAATTGAGTTAGCATCCGAATTACTGAGGGAGTGCTTACCTTGTGAGCTATAGCAGCACTTCGGAAACTGCTATAAACACCAGTCAAGGTATCGTGGATTGCAGCTTGAATGCGAGCCTCTTTGGTAAGATCTCTGGGACCTTCCCGCGTCCCACCAACTCGAGTGCGCGCCATACTACCCACCCATGTACGCGTTCAGATGTGTCGCGACGCGTTGCCACAAGCGTGTCTGAGTTCCAAACTCCGCTGCGGCAGTACCGGCAGGTGACATTGAGAGTGACACAAACCGTTGTCACCACCAAAAAATTAATTCTTTTGTTTCTTGTTGGATCGCATCCGTTAAAGCTCGTAGGGTGTTTTTATGATTTATGATTGCATATGCATGTATTAGTTTGAATATTTGTAGTAGAAAAGCGTTGTTTTAAACGATGCACGAGATGTGGGGATGCACGAACTAGTGGTAACTAATAGTAGTGTGAATGTTAAGTATCAAAGAAGCGGTAAAGGAACCCATTTGCTGCAACCTTCACATCAGGATCAACTTCAGTAGAGGGAGCTGATAGCACAGCACGAGCAATCTCAATCTTTGACATGCGCTCTGCTCAATTGACCTCCCGAGCAAACCATTCTTGCTGAGCTTCAAAACGTTGTTGGTCCAACTCACCCTTCTGCTTCAGAAACTCGTCTATTGTTGCCATTGACACAGCTGTCTGTGACCTGGATTTTGCCGCAGGCTTGAACTTCGGCTCCGATACCATATGAGAGGCCTTTCCTTGTGACGGCATCAATGGACCCACACACTCGTTCTCAAAACCACTGCCATCAGAAACTGGGGCAGCTGAGTGACGTGCAACTGCACGATCAACCTTCGGACTCTTCCCATACCTAAGAACATAGTCAATAGAATGAAAAAAGTCATTGATAAGGATCTGACCAGACAGAAAAGTTCGAACCATCCTCGGGTATACCATTGATTGATCGCTTAGGTACAAAGTCCCCCAACATCGTGGCCAGCAGCCTTGGCATTCGTCATTCAATTTTCGAGTAGACATCAATTGCAGACCGTGGCCGCTTACTCCGCTGCTTCACACATGCTGCTCGCTATCGATATGGGATGGTGGCACGAACGAAGCGTTGGGAGCACGAAAGGCACTGGGAGTACTACTTGGAGTTGGCGAGTTGGACGGCTGCGAACGTTCAAGCTAATAATATTAAAGTGTAAATTAGTCTGATCATCACAAACAAGCTACACTTGCAGCAAGGAGAGTCTGTGCATACTCGTCAGATTCCCGAATCCCAAGCCGGATGATCAGAAAGCAGCTATTACGGGTATAAGCTGAATATATATTTCAGCTCACGTTCCTGCTATTCAAACAAAACTTACCTGGGCCGCTTGCGACAGCTTCTCCTGCACCGAATGATTTCGATAATCAACAGAACGGAGTGCGCATTAGTTGTGAGTGTTGAAACATTGACGGATGAGTTTGCCGAACATTAAGCGATGTCATTTTTTGACAGGTGAACTCAGCTGGGCCGAGCCCGCGAACTGAGCCAAAGAATTGAGCAACCCTAAATCTGTACGTAATCTGTAACCAATCCAGGGCCGCTGAGCTTCGCTCTCCTGACCGCTCCACCTGAGTCCACCATGTCCGTCCCTCCATTCGATTTTACCGCCCACTCTATCATGGACGTACGGTTAGAGAGTCGACACCACTCCTGCAGGGTAGAAAGTTTACAACACAGCAGAAACAAACAAGGTGTACGTCCTTGACCTGTTGTCCAGCCGCAATCGTGACCGTGATCGACAGCGATATCTACAAGCTCTTGATTTCAGGCATCGCAGCACGCCCCATCGCATTCGTGTCCACGATCAGTGAGGAGGGCATAGAGAAACTGAAATCATTCAGGTAAGACGCACCTCCGTCACCTAACGCGTCGTGGAAGCATCGACCTGAGACCACGAGAGCGTTTGAAGGCTACTTAGGGTATATCAACTATATTGATATTTCCGTGGACAGCACCCTGCTGGCGAGCGGGGTAGGATGTTCGATATGGGACTTGGAAGCTTGGACACTGGTAAACTCCGAGTCGTATTTGAAATACTTGGTGACAGACTGAGTGAGCACTACGGTGTGAGGTGTTGGATCGCAGAAATCGGTTGTCAGAGTGGGAAAAGATGCTTGCCGTCACCTCATAATGACACTTTCATTTGATAGTGCTCTCCAAGGATGCATCAATGATCCTTGCAAGCATCAAGTGAGATTCTGGTTCATCTAAGTTTTCATCGGGCCGGTATCCAGGGTACGTAATAGAGGAACCTGCCCTCATCATGTCCAACGGTGAACTCGTCTCTCACTCACTACGGATACCAATAACGCGCAGAATTTGTAGTCTCAACGTTACGCATGAACAGGTCATCCTCGGACAGACAAACCCGTGCAGGCAATATTATCAACCCAGGTCCCTTCCTTTCGCGACCCTCACTAGCACTTTCTACGACAACACCATCAAGCTTTGGGCTTTCGAATCCTGCCATCTCCTAGCCTCAAATGATGTTGATAATATTCCCCTATAGCTAATTGTTATCCTCTCATCCAAGTCACACCAACTGGCATATACCTCCTGGGCTGAAAGCAAGATTTATATATGCGACATTCCACCCCACATCTTTGCCACTATCCAGTCTACACCAGAAGCGCAGTTTAATGTACGCATCCACGCATACATATCTATCCATTTGTGCGCTCATATTCGAACTAGGTTACAGAAAAGTGCAGCTACAAACCTACGACTCCCATTCGTCTACACTCCATAGATCCCTTATAGTTCAACACAACACGTCGTGTTGTGCGCCGTAACACAACACAACTACCTATTATCCCCCACCCACAAAGAGGTCCCCCTACGATACACGGGAACGTACTTTCCTTCGTTACCTCCGTAAAATGCTTCCTTCTTGCATGAATCCTGTTTGGGGTGATTAGCCTCGTGATCCTCAGGATGTATACTTCTCTTCCTGATGCATTTAGTCGACTTCAAGTTGACAGTCCCCTGCTACTCTATCTCTACCTCACATCTCTCTCTCTCTCTCTCTCTCTCTCTCTCTCTCTCTGCGCAAGCCACGACTCGGGCGCATTTGGATATAAATCCCCACAAGAACGTGAGTGTCGGCTGCCATGATCTCGTTCCCGACCTACATTCTTTCAGGCTCGACCCATATCAACACCCACACAACTGAACCTTCTCTCACCGCTCCCGCCACATTCAAAGCACGATTACACCACCTATCAACCTGGTGGCCCGCTCGTGCAGGCCATGCATTACTGCCTATTGTCGACGTTCCTCTTGCTCAGGCCAAACAGTAGGTTCGATTCAGTTCTCTCAGGTCTCATGAATCTGTTTGCAGCGGGTGCTCCCTCTGACGATGACTATGTTCCTTCTGTTCCTCTTTCACCTCATCCAAATTCGCAACGAGCTTCCACAGAAGTGAAGATTACCGCTGGACAGCATGGAAGCGGCCGGTTGTGTGGCTGCTTCTAAATCGACCTCGTGAACATTTTACTTTTGATCATTATCGGTCGTCGAATGTGTTATATCACATTAACCTGTCCCATAGTTGACAGACATGTAAACTAACTATGAAACTCGCCTCTTTTGTCAGATGCAAGTATAGCCCGCCATTACATGCTATGTTGTTGTATCTCCAGGACAGATATCTGATGCCGAATCTCGTGACTTAGTTCTGGATCAGTCCAAGGTCTTCACATGCATTTTGGGGCCAAACTGGCGCTTGTTGACCTACGGGAAGACTGTATTGTGGAACTCCCATACAGGATGACACCGGTCACGACCTTGAGAGGTCATAAACCTTTCACTCTCGATCTTCTGAATATTCATGGCGAGCAACGGATCTGCTACTAAGTATAGCTTCAACGTTGGCACTCACACGTCCGATCATGACCTCAGTGCAATTTATGAGTTTGACGCCACGACGCTGATGAAAGTCGGAACGCCCTTTGAAGGGCACACCAACCTTTTCATACATCTAGGACTGTCATTCGATTGTGCTCTCCTCGCCAGCCTTGCTCATAACTACACTGTTAACCCCTGGGCCTTCGAGTTCCGCCAGCTCCTCGCCTCGTTTGATGTCCAACATCCACGCTGCATGATCTTCTCGTCTGACTCACGCCAATTGGTTTACACGGCGGCCTCAACCAAGATCCACATATGCGACACCCCATCCGATATCCTTGGTAGCATTTTGCTTGTACAACATGAAGAGCCCAGTGTATGCATTTCACGCACGCAGATCTATCTGTTATGCACTAACATTCTTTCGCAGACAAGTACAGCTAAAACTCGCCTTGTACGCCACTTCGTCACATATCATTATTGCAGTCCGATGCAACACCTTCTGCCGGGCCGCGCAGTAAGCCAGTGATCTCGCCTGTCAGATTTTTCGCCCCTCAGACGTCAATACAATAACCTGCAATATTCTCACAGCGGATAACTCATCTCCGGAATGTTGACATTTGCGATCCTTTGCTACATTTTCCCTACCTCCTAATTACTCTCTGAGTCCCTTACCGCAAGCAACCACTCACGGATGTTCGCATACAAATCCACGCGAGAACGTGAACGTGAACAGCCACCATCATATTTCTAACTTACATCCTTTCAGTCTCGACTACTGCTACTACTCCTACAACCTTCAAAGCCCGTCGCCTCATCCATCCAATTCGCAACTGGTAGCCACAAGACAGTTCATGGCTGGAGTGCATGTAAGTGGCCGGTTGTATTATTGCTTTTAGATCAGGATCGAGGATATTCTATGGTTATTGCTCGTCTTATACGTCATCTTCACACTCCTATGGATATAAACAACACCAAAAGTGCATACCACTACAATATCTCTAGCGTCCTGACCATGTCCGGAATAGAAGAAAGGTCTTTGACTTGTGCAATAATATGATGATCTGACGCGACTCTCTTGTATTCTCCGCCGCGCTGATGCGCTAGCAAAAATGCGCCAAAAGGCTGCTCAAGGTGAGCAGCCAATCGCAACGCTCGACCGCTCAGTTCCGAATCAACCGACTCCTGTGATGGAGACCCGGGAGCAGACCAATAATCTTCCTCACTCTCCGTATCGTCAGCAGCGTCAGGCGGCTGCGCCAAGCCCGACGGCTCCGCGAAGTCAGAAGGCTCGAGGAAATGACGATTCCACGGACGAACGAGCAAGAATGTCTGCATGGTGGGCCGTGGTGATGAGAACTGAGTCAGCTTATCATGCGTGGTGATCAGCAGGTCATGAAGCCCGTCGGCCTTAACATCATATACCTCCTGGTCTTGAGCGCGACTTCCGTTTGACTGCCGTGACACGAAATGCGATGCATGGCAGATGCAGCCTACAGTTCGCGAAACGAGGCGCGTTCAAGTTGTCCAGTAGAGTGTGAAGTTTCAGAACCGAATCTATAGCCATGACATGTCGGAGCGAGGAGATTGGTATCTGAATGTCATGTTCGGACAAGGATGACACGATGTATGGCGGAGCTTTGTATGAAGCAATGTCGGCCGGCAGACAGCTATTGAATTCTGATGATTGCCCCACCCAATCCAGAGCACTGATGTCGCCCGACTGAGCAACAACCTCCTGCAAGAGCCTCCCAAGCGCCTTCTGCTTCTTCTCGCCGTAAATGACAGGCAGGTTGACGCCGAACATACCAAACAATGAGTATGCAATATCTTCCTGCCACGTGGTGACACGCGCCGACACCCATTGGAGTTTCTCCCGCGCGTTTCTCATCCCCGGACGGAAGGCGACGAGGGCCTGTGCATCTATGCCCGTCGCAAATCCCATCTCCTGCATGATTGCAATGGAATCCTTGTGGTTGGGAGAGCGATCGTCGAGATATAGGGACCAGTCTTTCTGATAAAATAGGACAAATTCTGGCGCGAGGAATTCTTGAACTGTCCATCCTCGCGTGTTCCAAACGCTACCTGCGAGTGCGCCAGGCTGCGACGAAGGTGAAACATCCGATAGGTAGATAATAGTAAGTGTGGAGTGGCGATACCAGATAAACATAGAGTTGACCGATTGTTGGACCTCAACATTGTTAGTCTGGTCGATGCAACAGGTGTCGATCCATGCCCAGCGATACCCTTTATCACGAGCAGTTTTACAAAATGACTGCAACTTCGCGATGCCGCCAACAGGATCCAAGTCGTACACCACCTTGCCCTGGATGTCATGCAGCAACGGTTCCTTCCCTTCCCACCTATGCGATAGCATGACATAATGGAAGTACGGCGCCACGACATCTATGATGTCCTCCTTTCGGAGACCTACGTGCACCAATGTCGATGCCAATAGCTTCTTGTACTCTGTGCTCGCTTTGAACGCATCGATCTGTGCCTCTCGATCGCATAAGCGCCCAGTAAAGGTATTAAGCAGACGATGCGGGGCGTCGTCGAGTTGAGCCTTAATGGTCTCTTGAATGGTTGCTTCTGCGTCGGATAGATTAACATACTGTTGGCGCAAGCCTGGACAAAGTGTCAACAATGTTGAAGGATGTCCTATTTGGGGCATACTTGTTGTTTCCGTGTCGGGAGCATTTTCCAACTTGGAGAACATAATTTTGAAGGCCTGGATGGCTTCATCATATCGCTGTGCGCCATACAGTGCCTCATACTTCAACTGATATCCAGAGTAGGATGAGGGGTTGAGTTCGATGACCTGCATATCACCAAAATGAGCGTCGAATAAGAAATGGTAGCTGTCATCGCACCTTTTCCGCATCGAGGAACGCGTCGTCCCATAGCATTTTTCCCAACCTCGCCTTACTGCGGTTTGCAAGGATGGTATCAGTCGCCAAATCGAGGTCGATCGAGGCAGAATAAAGCTCGATAGCCCTGTCGTCATCACCAGCAACGAGGGCAGCATCTCCGCCCGCAGCGAGGTCAGTCACTCCGGCGGCAGCATAAAGCACGCTGCACTCTTGCTTGAAAGCTAAGTGAGATGGGATTGAGAATTATACCCGGTTGACATCACGAAGACTTGCCAGTGGACCAATCAAGGCAGCCTGCTTTCGTAGCCTCATCAGCTGTATCCAAAATATGTCGGTATGCTTTGATGGCTTCCGGAAGTCTACCTGCCCGAAGGAGCGAATGGCACAGATTCTGGTGTGCAGTTCGCCACAAGGACTCGAGGTCCCACCCGAATAACTAGAAAAAGCACAATCGGGCGTGAAAATTTGATTTCCGGTTGCATTGCAATTAACCTACCACCACAAAGACATCATATTTAGAATGGATGGCCGACATAGACGAGAAACCGATAGCCTTGACAGCGGCAGTGAAGTGGCCAGCGGCTTCGTTGTGACGTGCGTCGTCTAATGCATTTATTCCCACTTGGACACGTAGATAAGCCTGAAGTATGAGGTTCGCAAAATCAGCATTGACGCATGACTCTGGACTTGACTGTGTCAGGAGCACTCACTTCTACGGTACCACAGGCAAGAGACATTGCATTGGGATGAGTAGTAGCTAGCTCTTTTGCGCGCAGAATTGCCTCGTCATGTCGATCTGCATTGAAAAGGGCGATGGCCTGACAGCTGTCGTGTAAATAGCGAGTGCATGAGACACAATTAACGTACCTTGATCAAGAGTAGAAGACGAGTTTTATTCAAATCTGCGTCCACGTACATGAACGCGAGGTCAAATGCTTTCATCGCGTCTTCGAACTGTCGTTTTCCACAGTGGGCGATGCCCTTTGAGATACAGCCCATCAAGGATGGCTGAATGCTGATGCTCTACATCACCATATAAGTAAGTCTGTGTTAAAAACGTCATGACGGAACGGTGCATCTCACTTTGAGCGCGTCATCAAGTGCGCAGTCCCAGTCCGAATTTCTTGCTTTGACAAACGAGCGATTCGCATAAGAGTTGTAGGCGTTTCTATTAGCGTTGATCTCTTGCGTTAACAGCCTGTCAGCAGTGGGCAAGTCCCCGCTTATGCATGCATCGTGGACTGTCGTGTTGATGGTGAGGATCTGCATCACGCATGGTCAGATTACGTGGTAAAAGACAAGGCTGGAAACAAGCCTTGCATGCCTGGTCCTCGAGAATGTTCTCCAGCAAAGGTACTGCCCACTTTGATATCATGTTATCGCAACCTCCGCTTAGGATGTCCTTGCCATCCGTGGAGAAGGTGACACAATTCACCTTACTGGTGTGCTTGAATGTGGCGATGGTTCGTCGATCCGAAAGCCGCCAAAGTCGAACCTGGTGGTCCGCAGATGCGGAAGCGAGAAGGGTGCCAGTAGGGTTCAAGGCAATCATCTCAACATGGTCAGTATGGCCCTTCCAGGGTTCACCGACCTGCTTCCAGGTCGATGAATCCCAGATCCGTATGGTGGGATCGTGTACATAACCAGCCGAGACAAGCTGTTTTCCATCTTGCGTCCACAGGAGTGCAAGATTCCATGCTCCATTGAATGCAGAGTGACCTTGGAATGTTGCGATGCATTCTCTCTTGCCTCCGGGATTCCATATTTGTATATCCTTTATTGTTGCGATGGCAAGATGTTCACCAGCCGGTGAATACCGAACACAGCGCACTTCAGCACCAGGCCCACAATTGATTGGATCTCCTTGCACCTGCCGTGTTTTTGTATTCCAGAGCACTGTTGTGGCATCATGTGAGCCACTCGCCAGCAATGTGCTGTCTGGGGAAAAATCGAGCGACCATATCGGTCTGGAGTGGACTTTGATGGGCTGTATGAGAGATTCGCCGTCTTTGTTCCAGGCGATGAGCTCTCCGCCGTCATCACCGCTTGCTATGAATTGCCCGTCTTTTGATATTGCAACTCTTCCTATACCGAAGCGATGCCCCTCCATTATCTTCAATACAACACCGTCTTCTAAATTCCACAGACGAAGCGTCTTGTCGTGCGAGGCCGTCACCATACAGCGTCCATCAGGGAAGACTGCGGCTGCTAAAACTTCATCTCCATGACCTTTAAATGTTCGACTAGCCGTGGCGATTTGAATGGCGGGCTGTTCTGCTCCTGTCATTCTCCTCGAATGGGTGGTATTGAGCACAACTTGCTGGATAGCTTGTGGTTGTCTTAATCTAAGTTTCAGAGGTGCGTGCACCGGGCTTTTTGGTGCCTCTTCACAGCCTCAAATGCTTCGTGCCCAGCCTGCCCAGGACACGAGGCTACACCTATATCATATTATGTAATCTGCAACCAAGCTTCGCTCTCTTCATCTAGCTAATCTACCTTGTCCGTCCCTTTGCCGTCCCTCCATTCGATTCCACCGCCTACTCCATCATGGACGTACTGTCAGAGAGCCGACAACGCTCTTGCCGTAAAATACTGGGTTGTGCAGGCGAATCTGCAGGGTGGAAAGTTTATGACGCAGCAGAAACAGACAAGGTGTACGTACTCCTCGACCTGCTGTTCGGCCGCAATCGTGACTGCGATCGACAGCGATATCTACCAGCTCTTTATTTTAGGCATTGTACCACGGTCCATCGCATTCGTGTCCACGATCAGTGAGGAGGGCATAGAGAACCTGGAACCATTCAGATAAGACGGACCTCCGTCATGTAACGCGCCGCCCTACACGCTTGCATCCACCAGCTGGTTTAACATACCTTTTCCCATAGGTCACGAACTACCCACCTATCATCTCATTTACATGCAACCATACTGCTCCGGGCCGCCTTAAAGACACAACTGCGAACTTGAAGAACTAAACGTCACCAACGAGCCATTTGTTGAGAATGCAGATCCAATTGCAATGGACGCTCCCGGCTTCGACGAGTGAACTATCAGCAATCTGACAAAGGAAAAATGTGTATGTGTACCTTCATGACACGATATATGCGCTGACGACCAAGTATTCAGGTGCAAATAAAAGCCTCCCTCGCCAAGGACAGCGCCTTTAGCATGGAGTGCGAGGTACTTTCATTTCATGCCGAGCCCACTCGCTTCGCTAACCACGCCTCCTCCCAACAGCTTTACAAATCCATAGATATCACCCATCCGGTCACAGGCGAGCACAACGGCATGCTCATCCTCGCGCACGTCAAGTACATCCACGTGCTCAAAGACGTGCTCAAAGACAAAGGTGTCACCGATTTCACAATGCTGTTGCCCGTTTGGAAAACATCTCATATTCCACCTTCTCCGATTACCAAGAGTGCAGGGCGTGATTTCGGTAGGTAAGGCTCCACCAGCACATTCTTTTTCGCTCCTTCTGAGCCTGTAACAGCCCCGCCGTCCACCCAACCCATGCCGCGGAGCATAGCAGCTCCAAACATAGTAATGAGCACACGCGCATAGTCGTCGATGGTAGCAACATCCGGAAGATCAGTGACGTTTTGCTGGAGGGCATCGGTTTTGCTGAACGATCCATAGAATCACATAGAACTTCATAGTATATACCTGTATGTTTTGTATATCATGGGGCTTCGCCCCAACGGACAATAAATATTCAACTTGGATGCAGGTTATGATGGATGTCAAATTAAGTTTTCATTGAGGATCTTCGGGCCGGTATCCCATGGTACGTAATAGAGGAACCTGGCCTCATCATGTCCATCGGTGACTCGTCCAGATCCCGGATACCAATAACGAGCAGAATTCGTGGTCTCAACGTCACGCGTAAACAGGTCATCCTCAGACAGGCAAATCTGCACAGGCGACGTCAACCCAGGTCCCTCCACCGCAGAACGCGTCCCTGCCTTGCGCGACCCTCACTAGCACGTCCTACGACAACACCATTAAGCTTTAGACCTTCGAGTACTACCAGCTCCTCGCCTCATTTTATCTCCAACATCCTCGCTGCATTATCTTCTTGCCTGGCTCACGCAAATTGGTTTACAAGGTGGCCTCGACCAAGGTCCATATATGCGACACCCCATGCGACATCATTTTGCTTGTACAACATGGAGAACCCAGTATATGCATTCCACGCACGCAGATCTGTCCGTTATCCACCAACGTTCTTTCGCAGACAAGCACAGCTAGAACTTGCCTTCTACACCACTTCGTCGCATATCATTATTACAGTCTGATGCAACACCTCCTGCCGTGCCGTAAGCCAGTGATCTCGCCTGTCAGGTCTTTCGCCCCTCAGGCCTCAGATGCAAATATAATCATTTAAAATACGCTCACAGCGTACAGCTCCTCTCCGGAATGGTAACGTTTGCGATCCCTTGGATTTCTTCTCTTATTTCCTTCTCACTTGACTCGACGTTCTCCTTGCAGTTTCCTGCTACACTTCCCCTACCTCCTACCTGCTCTCTGAGTCCCTTGCCGCAGGCAACCACTCACGGACGTTCGTACAGATACATGCGAGAACGTGAACGTGAACAGCCGCCATCATATTTCTAATTTACATCTTTTTCAGCCTCGACTACCCACCAACTCATCATTTACTACTGCTCCTACAACCTTCAAAGCCCGTCGCCTACACCAACTATGGACCGCTCGTGTACTATTACCCTCAATTTTCAATGTTCGTCTTGCCCCGGGTCAACTGGTATCCCCGGTTCATTTTTCTCGCTGTAGTCCAGGTCTCACGCATCCATTTGCAGTACAACGATGCTGGCGTTGACGATTCGTGATGAAGATTATGTTCCTCATACATCCAATTAGCAACCGTTTGTCACAGGGAAGCTCATGACCGGAGAGCATGGAAGTGGCCAGTTGTGTTATTGCTTGTAGATCAGCTTCGAGGATATTCTGTGGGTATTGCTCGTCTCATACATCAGATTCATATTCTTCGATTATAGATATAAATAACACTAAGAATGCATGCGGCTACAATATCTCTAGCGTCTTGACCATGTCCGGAATAGAAGAAAGGTCTTTGACTTGTGCAATAATATTATGATCTGACGCGATTCTCTTGTATTCTCCACCGCGCTGATGCGCTAGCAAAAATGCGCCAAAAGGCTGTTCAAGGTGAGCAGCCAATCGCAACGCTCGACCACTCAGTGACTCTTGTGCTTCAGGGAACTCGCCAGGCGAATATGGAGACGTGGGAGCAGACCAATAACCTTCCTCACTCTCCATGTCATCAGCAACGTCAGGTAGCTCCACGAAGTCAGGAAGATCGAGGAGATAACGATTCCACGGACGAACGAGCAAGAATGTATGCATGGTGGATCGCGGTGATGAGAACTGAGTTAGCCTGTCGTCCGTGGTGATCAGCAGGTCATGAAGCCCATCGGCCTTGACTTCATATATCTCCTGGTCTTGAGCGCGACTCCGTTTGACTGCTGTGACACGAAATGCGATGCAAGGCAGATGAAGTCTGCAGTTCGCGAAACGAGGCGCGCTCAAGTTGTCAAGAAGAGCGTAAAGCTTCATGGCCATGGCATGTCGGAACGAGGAGATTGGTGTCTGAATGTCATCTTCGGACAGAGATGGCAGGGCGGAAGGCGGAGCTTTGTATAAAGTAATGTCGGCCGGCAGACAGCTATTAAATTCGGATGATTGCCCCACCCAATCGAGGGCACTGATGTCACCCGACTGAGCTACGACCTCCTGCAAGAGTCTCCCAAGCGCCTTTTGCTTCTTCTCGCCATAAATGACAGACAGGTTGACGCCGAAGATACCAAATAATGAGTATGCAATATCTTCCTGCCACGTAGTGATACGCGCCGACACCCATTGAAGTTTCTCTCGGGCGTCTCTCATCCCCGGACGGAAGGCGACAAGGGCCTGTGCATCTATGCCCGTCGCATCACCCATCTCCTGCATGATTGCAAGGGAATCTTTGTGGTTGGGAGAACGATCGCTGAGATATAGGGACCAATCTTGCTGATAAAAGAGTACAAATTTTGGGGCGAGGAATTCTTGAACTGTCCATCCTCGCGTGTTCCAAGCGCTACTTGCGAGTGCGCCAGGCTGCGACGAAGATGGAACATCCGATAGGTAGATGATAGTAAGTGCGGAGTGGCGATACCAGATAAACATGGAGTTGACCGATTTTTGGACTTCGACATTGTTAGTCTGGTCGATGCAACAGGTGTCGACCCATGCCCAGCGATACCCCATATCACGAACAGTTGCACAGAATGACTGCAACTTCGGGATGCCGCTCACTCGATCCAAGTCGTACACCACCTTGCCCTGGATGTCATGCAGCAACGGCTCCTTCCCTTCCCACCTATGCGATAGCATGACATAGCGGAAGTACGTCGCCACGACATCTTTGATGTCCTCCTTTCGGAGATCTACCTGCGCCAATGCTGATGACAAAAGTTCCCTGTACTCTGTGCTCGTTTTGAACGCATCGATCTGTGCCTCTCGATCGCACAAGCGCCCAGTAAAGGTATTAAGCAGACGATGTGGGGCGTCGTCGAGTTGAGCCTTGATAGTCTCTTGAATGGCTCCTTCTGCTGCTTCGTAGGGACCAACATACTGTTGGCGCAAGTCTGGACAAAGAGTCAACAATGTTGAAGGATGTCCTATTTGGAGCATACCTGTTGTTTCCGTGTCGGGAGCATTTTCCAACTTGGAGAGCATGATTTTGAAGGCCTTGATGGCTTCATCATATCGCTGTGCGCCATGAAGTGCCGCATGCTTTAAATGATATCCAAAGTAAGATGAGGGGTTGAGTTCGATGACCTGCGTATCACCAAAATGAGCGTCGAATACAAAACGGTAGCTGTCATCGCACCTTTTCCGCGTCAAGGAGTGCGTCGTCCCATAGCATTATTCCTGACCTCGCCTTACTGCGGTTCGCAAAGATGGTATCGGTCGCAAAACCAAGGCCGATCGCTGCAGAGTATAACTCGATAGCCCTGTCGTAATTACCCGCAATGAGGGCAGTATCTCCGCTCGCAGCGAGGTCGGTCACTCCGGTGGTAGCATAAAGCACGCTGCACTCTTGCTTGAAAGCTAAGTGAGATGGGGTTGAGAATTATACCCGGTTGACATCACGAAGACTTGCCAATGGACCAATTGAGGCAGCGTGCTTTGGTAGCCTCGTCAGCCGTATCCATTATATATCGGTATGCTTTGATGGCTTCTGGAAGTCTGCCTGTCCGAAGGAGTGTTTGGCACCAATTCTGGTGTGCAGTTTGCCACAAGGACTTGAGGTCCCACCCGAATAACTAAAAAAGCAGTGGGGCGTAAAAAAAATAATCAGTTGAACTGCAATCAACCTACCACAACGAAGATATCATATTTAGAATGGATGCCCGACATAGATGAGAAACCGATAGTGTTGACAGCGGAAGTGAAGTGGTTGGCAGCTTCGTTGTGGCGTGCGTCGTCTAATGCATTCATTCCTACTTGGACATGTAGATAAGCCTGCAGTGCGAGGTTCGCAAAATCAGTATCGATGCATGAATGTGGAGTTGACTGTGTCAGGAGCACTCACTTCTACGGTACCACAGGCAAGAGAATGCGGATTGGGACGAGTAGTAGCTAGCTCTTGGACGCGCAGAATTGCCTCATTATGTTGATTTGCATTGAAAAGGGCGATTGCCTGACAGCTGTCGTATAAATAGCGACTACACGAGACACAGTCGACGTACCTTGATCAATAGTAGAAGACGAGTTTTATTCAAGTCTGCATCTACGTACATGAAGGCGAGGTCAAATGCTTTCGTCGCATCCTGGAACTGTCGTTTTCCACAGTGGGCGATGCCCTTGGAGATACAGCCCATCAAGGATGGCTGAATGCTGATGCTCTATATCGCCGGTCTCTATTAAAAAGATCGCGAAGAAACGGTGCATCTCACTTTGAGCGCGTCATCAAGTGCACAGTCCCAGTCTGAATTTCTTGCCTTGACAAACGAGCGATTCGCATACGAGTTGTAGGCGTCGCTATCAGCATTTATCTCTTGTGTTAACAGCCTGTCAGCAGTGGGCAAGTCCCCTCTTATGCATGCATCGTGGGCTGTCGTGTTGATGGTGAGGATCTGCATCACGCATGGTCAGATTATGTAGTGAGAGAGAAGGCTGGAAACAAGCCTTGCATGCCTGGTCCTCGAGAATGTCCTCCAGCAAAGGTACTGCCCACTTTGACATCATTCTATCATCTCCTCCGCTCAGGATGGCCTTGCCATCTGTGGAGAAAGTGACACAAAACACCCGACTGGGATGCTGGAATGTGGCGATGGTTTGTCGATCTGAAAGCCGCCAAAGTCGAACCTGGTGGTCCGCAGATGCGGACGCGAGAAAGGTGCCAGCAGGGTTCAAGGCAATCATCTCGACATGGCCAGCATGGCCCTTCAAGGGTTCACCGACCTGCTTCCAGGTCGATGAATCCCAGATCCGTATGGTGGGATCCTGTACATGACCAGCCGAGACAAGCTGTTTGCCATCGTGCGTCCACACGAGTGCAAGATTCCATGCTCCATGGAATGCAGAGTGACCTTGGAATGTTGCGATGCATTCCCTCCTGCCTGGATTCCATATCTGGATATCACGGTGTGTTGCGATGGCAAGATGTTCATCAGACGGCGAATACCGAACACAGCGGACTTCAGCGCGACAATCGATTGGACCTCCTTGCACCTGCCATGTTTTTGTGTTCCAGAACACCATTGTGGAGTCATATGAGCCACTCGTCAGCAATGTGCTGTCTGAGGAAAAATCCAGCGACCATATATGTGTGGAGTGGACTTTGATAGGTTGGGTGAGAGATTCGCCGTCTCTGTTCCAGGCGATGAGCTCTCCACCTTCATCACCGCTTACTATGAATTGCCCGTCTCTTGATACTTCAACTCTTTGTACATCGAAGTGATGCCCCTCCATTTTCTTCACCTCGATGCCGTCCTCCAAGTCCCATAGACGAAGCGTCTTGTCGTATGAGGCCGTCACCACACGGCGTCTATCGGGGAAGACTGCGACTCCCCTAACAAGACGTTCATGACCTGTAAATGTTTGACTGGGCGTGGTAATTTGAATGGTGGGCTTTTCTGCTTCCATCATTCTGCGGAGGTGGATCGTGTTGAGCACAGCTTGCTGGAGAGCTTGTGGGTGTCTTGATCCAAGTTTCAGAGGCGCGTGTACCGGGCCATTTTATGCTTCTTCACAGCCTCAACCTGCTTTGTGTATCGTTTGAATGGCTGTGAAAATTAGCCAAACATCTTTGAGAATGTACGAAACCTTCTGTCACAAATTTCGTAAAACAATTGCAATCAGGAACCGTTTTTATCATGTCCACCTGTGACTGTCCCACACTGTCAGGCCCTATAATTAGAGATACCTGTGGACTGGGTGTGCGCCTGTAGTTAGACGGGGATTAGAGCATATTTGCAGTGCCCAAAACCAAAATGTCTTATACATGACGGTTACCAGAGGACTTGAGATGTATGCCGGAAAGTCTTAGGTGAGGCAAAGGCCTCCGTAGGGGGGAAGGTGACAGATTATTGTAACATGGAGGCAGCGGCTGGAATTGGAACTGGTTGGTATGGTCCATGGTATCCAATGCTGCAAGCTCCTTGCTTGACTGTCCTGCCAGTGAGTGTTACAATCAGACGCAGATAGTCACGTGGGGTGTTTTGGGATAGCTCACACTGTGACATAGTCGGACCTTACAACGGCACACCAACTTCACTAGATAAAGGCCGAGCTTCGCCGGCAGCAACCTTGTACCACTAGTAGAAATGGGACTGAACTTCGTCGGCAGGGACCTTGTTTACCATTTCAACAGGCATTGTTCTGGCAAGGATTTGTACAATATGACATAGTAAAATACAGCTATATCCAAAGGTATAAGGTTGCTACCCTTTAGTATTTCAGTGACAAACTTCGAGCATATTGGTAACAAGGACACCCCTTCGGGATTCTGCTACTACTATACAACCTTCAAAGTTCGCCTACATTACCTATGGATCGCTCGTGCATTGCCGCCCCAATTTTGGATGTTCATCTTGCCCCGAGTCAACCGGTACTACGCCCCGTTCATTTTTCTCGCTGTAGTCCAGGTCTCACACATTCATTTGTAGCACAACAATGGTGTCGATGACTTGACTGGTGATGAAAATCATGTTCCTCATCCATCCAATTCGCAACCGTTAGCCACCTGTGAGAGCATGGAAGTGGCCAGTTGTGTTATTGCTTGTAGATCAGCTTCGATCACATTCAGTGGGTATTGCTCGTCTCATACATCAGATTCATATTCTTCGATTATAGATACCAAAAATGCATGCCACTACAATATCTCTAACGTCTTGACCATGTCCGGAATAGAAGAAAGGTCTTTGACTTGTGCAATAATACCATGATCTGGCGCGATTCTCTTGTATTCTCCCCCGCGCTGCTGTGCTAGTAAAAATGCGCAAAAAGGCTGCTCAAGGCGAGCAGCCAATTGCAACGCTCGATCGCTCAGTTCCGAATCAACCGACTCCTGTGCTTCAGGGAACCCGCCAGAAGAATACTGTAATGGAGACCCGGGCGCGGACCAATAATCTTCATCGCTCTGCGTGTCGTCAGCAACGTCAGATAGCTCTGCCAAACCAGACGGCTCCGAGAAGTCAGGAAGCTCGAGGAGATAACGATTCCACGGACGAACAAGCAAGAATGTCTGCATGGTGGGTCGTGGTGATGAGAATTGAATCAGCTTGTCCTCCGTAGTGATCAGCAGGTCATGAAGCCCGTCAGCCTTGATTTCATATAACTCCTGGTCTTGAGCGCGACTCCGTTTGACTGCTGTAACACGAAATGCGATGCAAGGCAGATGCAGTCTGCAGTTCGCGAAACGAGGCGCGTTTAGGTTGTCAAGCAGGGCATAAAGTTTCAGGACCAAATCTAAAGCCACGACATGTCGGAGCGAGGAGATCGACGTCTGAATGTCATCTTGGGACAGAGATGGCACGGTGTATGGCGGAGCTCTGTATGAAGTGATGTCGACCGGCAGACAGCTATTGAATTCGGATGATTGCCCCACCCAGTCCAGGGCACTGATGTCACCCGACTGAGCTACGACCTCCTGCAAGAGTCTCCCAAGCGCCCTTTGCTTCTTCTCGCCATAAATGACAGGCAGATTGACGCCGAAGATACCAAACAATGAGTATGCAATATCTTCAGGCCACGTGGTGACACGCGCCGACACCCATTGAAGTTTCTCCCGGGCGCCTCTCATCCCCGGACGGAAGGCGACGAGTGCCTGTGCATCTATGCCCGTCGCATCTCCCATCTCCTGCATGATTGCAATGGAATCCTTATGGTTGGGAGAGCGGTCGTCGAGATATAGGGACCAATCCTTCTGATAAAAGAGTACAAATTTTGGGGCGAGGAATTCTTGAACTGTCCATCCTCGCGTGTTCCAAGCGCTACTTGCGAGTGCGCCAGGCTGCGACGAAGGTGGAACATCCGACAGGTAGATGATGGTCAGCGCTGAGTGGCGATACCAGATAAACATAGAGTTGACCGATTGTTGGACTTCGACGTTGTTAGTCTGGTCGATGCAACAGGTATCGATCCATGTCCAGTGATACCCCATATCGCGAGCAGTTTTACAGAATGACTGCAACTTCGCGATGCCGCAGACTGAATCCAAGTCGTACACCACCTTGCCCTGGATGTCATGTAGCGACGGCTCCGTCCCTTCCCACCTATGGGATAGCATGACATAACGAAAGTACATCGCCACCATGTGTTTGATGCGCTCCATTTGAAGGTCTGCATGCTTCGTTATCGATGACAAAAGTTCTTTGTACTCTGCGCTCATTCTGAAGGCATTGATCTGTAGCTCGCGATTGCATAAGCGCCCGGTGGAGGTGTTAATTAGACGATGCGGGACGTCGTCGAGTTGAGCCTTGATGATCTCTTGAATGGCTCCTGCTACTTCGGATGGACTAACATACTGTTGGCGCAAGTCTGAATAAAGAGTCAACAATACTGAAGGATGTGCTATTTTGCGCTTACCTGTTGTTTCCGTATCTGGAACATTTTCCAACTTGGAGAGCATGATTTTGAACGCCTCGAGAGCTTCATCGTAACGATGTGCGCCATGAAGTGCCGCATGCTTCAAGTTATATCCAAAGTAAGACGAGGGGTTGATTTCGATGACCTGCGTATCATCAAAATGAGCGTCGAATAGGAAACGGTAACTGTCATCGAACCTTTTCAGCGTCAAGGAGTGCATCTTCCCACAGCATTTTGGCCAACCTCGCCTTACTGCGGTTCGCAAATGTGTTATCGGTCGCAAAATCGAGGTCGATCGCCACAGAGTAAAGCTCGACAGCTCTGTCGTAATCACCTGAAGCGAGGGCAGTATCTGCGCTCGCTGCGAGGTTAGTCTCTCCGGCAGCAGCATAGAGTACGGTGCAATCTCGCTTGAAAGCTAAGTGAAATTGAGTTTAGAATTATAACCAGTTGACATCACGAAGACTTGCCAGTGGACCAATGGAGGCAGCGTGCTTTCGTGGCCTCATCAGCCGTATCCATCATATATTGGTATGCTTTGATGGCTTCTGGAAGTCTGCCTGCTCGAAGGAACGCATGACACCAATTCTGGTGTGCAGTTTGCCATAACGACATGAGGTCCCACCCGAACAACTAGAAAATGTAAAGTGGGTAGTGAAAAAATGATTGAGTTGCACTGCAATCAACATACCACCACGAAGACATCATATTTAGAGTGGATGGCCGACATAGACGAGAAACTGATAGTGTTGACAGCGGAAGTGAAGTGACCAACAGCTTCGTTGTGACGTGCGCCGTCTGATGCATTCATTCCCACTTGGACGTGTAGATAAGCCTGAAGTACGAGGTTCGCAAAAATCAGTGCCAACGTGTGGATCTGGACTTGACTGTGTCAAGAGACTCACTTCCACGATTTGACAGGCAAGAGCATCGACATTGGGGCAAGTGGTGGCTAGGTCTTGGACGCGTAGAATTGCTTCATCGTGTTGATTTGCGTTGAAAAGGGCGATGGCCTGACAGACGCCATGTAAGTAGCGACTGTACGAGACAAAAAATAAAGCACCTTAATCAACAGCAGGAGATGTGTTTTATTGACATTTGCGTCTACGAACATGAAAGCGAGGTCAAATGCTTTCATCGCGTCCTCGAATTGCCTTTTACCGCAGAGGGCGATTCCCTTGGAGATACAGCCCATCAAGGATGGCTGAATGCTGATGCTCTGCATCGCCATATCAGTTAGCCTGTGTTGAAAGGTCGCGATGGGACAGTGCATCTCACCTTGAGTGCGTCATCGAGTGCGCGGTCCCAGTCGGCTTGTCTTGCCATAACAAACGAGCGATTCGCGTAAGAGTTGTAGTCGTTGCTATCAGCGTTAATATATTGAGTAAGCAATCTGTGAGTAGTGGGCAAGTCCCCGGTTATGCATGCATTGCGGGCTGTCGTGTTGATGGCGAAGATCTGCATCACACATGGTCAGATTGTGTTGTAAGAATGAGGGCTGGAAACAAGCCTCGCAATCAGATTGTTGATCCTAGGAATTAAAATCGCAGATCAATATGCAAGAAGATGAATCTAATGACAATGAATATGAACTCACATTATTTGCCACATGTTCCTTCAAAGTGTCTTCCCGTAACACGTCCTTGGAGAAAATGAGATGAGGAAAGGACGGAAAATAAACAGGATCTTACATCTGATACCTGGCTCTTCAGAATGTCCTCCAGCAAAGGTATTGTCCACTTTGAGATTATTTGATCTCTACCTCCGCTGAGAATGTGCTTGCCATCCTTGGAGAAGGTGACACAATACACCTCATCGATGTGCTTGAATATGGTGATGGTTTGTCGATCGACTCGATCCGAAAGCCGCCAAAGGCGAACCTGGCGGTCTACAGATGCGGATGCGAGAAGAGTGCCAGTAGGGTTCAAGGCAATCATGCAGACAGCCACAGTATGGCCCTTCCAGGGTTCACCGACCTGCATCCAGGTCGATGAATCCCATATCCGTATGGTGGGATCAGAATTACTACCAGCCGAGACAAGCTGTTTGCCATCAGGCATCCACACAAGTGAAGTATTCCATGCTCCATTGAACGCAGTGTGACCCTGGAACTTTGCGGTGCACTCCCTTTTGCCTGCATTCCATATTTGGATATCTTTGTCTGTTGCGATGGCAAGATGTTCGCCAGACGGCGAATACCGAACGCAGCGGATTTCAGCACCACAATTGATTGGATCTCCTTGTACCTGCCATGTTTTTGTGTTCCAGAGCTCCGCTGTGGTGTCCCATGAGCCGCTCGCCAGCAATGTGCTGTCTGGGGAAAAATCGAGCGACCATATATGTTTGGAGTGGACTTTGATGGGTTGGGTGAGAGATTCGCCGTCTCTGTTCCAGGCGATGAGCTCTCCACCATCATCACCGCTTGCTATGAATCGCCCGTCTCTTGACACTGCAAGTATTCGTACGCCGAAGTGATGCCCCTCCATTTTTTTCAACACAACGCCGGTTTCTAAGTCCCACAGACGAAGCGTCTTGTCATACGAGGCTGTCACCATACGGCGTCTATCAGGGAAGACTGCGGCTGCAAAGATACTATCTTTATGGCCTTTAAATGTTCGACTAGCCGTGGTGATTCGAATGGCGGGCTGTTCTACTTCAATCATTTTGCTGGAGATGGATGGTGTTGAGCACAACTTGCTGGAGAGCTTGTGGGCGTCTTGATCCAGAATTCAGAAGTGCGTGCTTTTGTGCTTCTTCACAGCCTCGAACTGCTTCATGTATCATTAGAAGCCCACTGCCCAACCTGGAGGACGCGAGGGTTTCAATTTGAAACTCGGGATAGCCGTGAGATAGCTTAGTCAGCAAGTATACTTCTAGTCTTCCAACTTACCAGTGTCGCAGCTTGCCTCACACGTGTCTGAAGTCAATTTGACGCTTCAAGCTACCTGATTCCCTCTTCACTAATTCTGGTGCGCGATCATATCTAACGACATTCGGAAACCTCGACAGTGTCAAATCCAACCCAACAAAGTCAAGGCCCTCCTTTGAGCTTTCGCAGTGGGGGCGTGTTGCATTCATGAAATATGAAGTTGGTCTAGCCTCGCTGGCTGCGAGGCTTCGTAATGAAGTTGAGCACATCATGTGGGTGGGTCAGACGCATCTCTGCACAGCTGAGGTCGGCGGCTTTCGTTCGCTCTTCCTTCTGGGACGGACATTTTTGTAATTATTTATTCATCTGAAATCTAGAACTATTGATCTCTCGTACTCGAATTTGAGTTCGCACCAGGAGATCCGCAAAACTTGTCGTCATTGTCGTGGCTTCAAATCATCGATTACTCTATGTTGCTCTGAATAGACTGGGGTCTATCCCGGTCTCCTTCCATATCTCGCAGGGAATAGTCAATGACTGCGATACAGTCATATTTTCGGAAGGAGTCTTGCTGCACGACAGTCAACTCTCAAAATATTGTTCTGTGGCATCGAATTTCTAACGTCCGAGTTCTTGCTCATGCACTCGTTATTTGGCCAGAAACTTTATGGCAGCGCACAAATAGAACTTTCAGACTGGATGTTTACATTCCTGCCACTGGGTTTCGAAGATTATCAGGATTTCAAAAGGACTTTAGTAGTACAGACGCCTGGCAGTGCCTTGGACGACGAAGAAGCTTCATGATTTGCAATTTAGCGCTAACGAAAATGTTTATCAAGGCATCAGCAGTGTCACTAGTGGATGCAGCTGAATTGCAGTGTACAGATTGTACTAGCGCATTCAATGACACAATTCGGGATTTCGTTGATGAGTCGTATGATATTTATTTGCAACCGGACGAGTCAGTGATTCCGTCTTGCTTCTTTGCAGAATCTAATGTACATCCAATGTCCACGTATCTCAATTCCTTCGTTCTGGAGGTACTCCATATCCATTGGGCCCGTGGACCACCATAGATTTGTTCCATGGCAGCTCGAAGTCGTATAACTCTTGCTAGGCATGCTACGCTCATGTGATTGTGTTTGATTTGCAAAGTAATGGGACACTAGATAACACATGCAAGTTATGTACTTTTGGGTCATTTTTTTGGGACATAGGACGTGCGAAGATCATTGAATAGGTACAAGCAATTTTTTTTCACGTACAGATTATTTACCTCGTTAAAGTTCATGATGCTATTGGATAGTTGCCACATCAATAACATATTCAAAGCTTGTCAAATATCTGACTGAGAGGCAGTGATAAGCTGATCGATGGCGTTGGCAGGGATCTTCATTCTCTCCCTAGTCGACGACATCAGCATGATGTCAATATAATTGAAAGACAACTTACTTGTACGCGATCGTCATTATGCGTCATCGGACAACTTGAGCTTCGGGCCTGTTGCTCCAGTGAGGTCGTGTTACTCCTGAAATTGAGTTCAACATATTGTCGAAATGACATGCCAAAAGTATTTGCGATGAGTGGCTTCAGCTTCTGAGCGCCTCTATCATTAGCGATACAGATGATAGGGATCTGAATAACACAGTAAGATATTTGGTCGAGTGGACAGATCAAAACATGCCTTTGTCATCTTCATCAAGGCGTTAAGAGCGCAAACATCACCCCTATCGCTAGCAGATATGCCGTTGACTTTGTCCATGATGAGACGCGTCTTGTCGGTGGTTCTGACTCCTGCTGCATTTGTAGCCTATTAAAGTATCAGGGCCATCGTAACAGACCATTGAACGAACAAACATCGTTTCCACTCGTCTGAGATTAAAGATTGATAAGATTTGTTTAATGGGATTATTTGAGCAGTTTTTCGCGCATTGATTGGTGGAGCACAGGCAACGAGAATAATTTGAGTGAAGTAGAAAGATTGGTTAGCGACAACGAAAGCGAAGAATTCATAATGGTGGGCAGGGTCTGGCTCTGCCAGACTGCATGGTCTGGGAGGAACGCTTTAAGTCCGGATTTTAGAGGTTGAAAACTGAAGGTTTTTTGAAAGAACCGGACAGATGGAACAGACACTTGCAAGAGCGTGTTGTGATCGAGCCTCGAGGGCCGTAGAAAACAAAACAAAACGAGACAAAACCAAAATACGCTGGTGTATCATAGAGAGAGAACTTGAACTTAAAGGATCCTGGTTGGGTGACTATCAACAAAAATCGAAAACCGAGCGCCAGAAGGTAAACGCTCAAACGATTTTCATTGGCTATCACGATCCAGCGCTTACATAATTTAAGCCTGCATTTGTCAACAAATCAGTGAAGCAACTTTTTGTGTTGATACGTTGTTTCCTGATCAAAGGCCTGGACCCCTACTTACATTATTATCTCATGTAGCATGCATTTAGCTCATCGTAGTTCATTCCATCATAGCAATGGTCCTAACCGCACATCTATCACGCAACCGGGGCCGCGCATTACATTCACTAACATTGGTGTTTCTATACTCGAGAACAGACCAGTCTCACGATCTCGCCATTCCCTGCTGGATTCCCCTCCTATTTCGAAGGCTCTATTTATTTTGCGGAGGTTTTCGAGAAGAAACTGTCTGTCCCACAGTGTCTCATCATGACTTGACTGGTCTATTGCCAGACTTTTAAATGGCTTAGCTTCTACGTGATTGCAGCAATTGATGTGCACCATCTTCTGATTATACTCCTCTAATGGGTGGTCTTTGTGCTAGTCATGAACGCGAATCTGCAGCGTGGAAAGTCTATAACAACAGAAACAGACCAGACGTACGTACCTCTCGACCTGTTGTCCAGCCGCAATCTGATCGTGATCGACAGCGATATATACAAGCTTTTTATTTCAGGCATTGTACTATACCCCATCGCATTCGTGTCCACAATCAGCGAGGAGGGCGTAGAGAATCTGGCACCATTCAGGTAAGACGCACCTCCGTTATCTAACGCGCTCTGCACGCTTACCTGGCTTATATGCACCTCCCGGCTTCGACGAGTGGGCTATCAGCGGTTTGACAAAGGAAAATGCGTACGCGTACACCTTTGTGATATGATATATGCGCCAACAACAGGGTGTTCAAGTGAAAATAAAAGCTTCCCGCGTCAAGGAAAGCACTTTTAGCATGGAGTGCGAGGCAATTTCATTTACTGCCGAGTCCGCTCGCTCGTTAACGATGCCGCTTCCCAAGAGCTCTACAAATCCATAGATATCACCCACTCAGTTACAAGTGAGTACAACAGCACGCTCATTCTTGCACCCGTCAAGTACATCCACGTCCGCAAAGGCGTGTTCAGACACCTCACAAAGTTTAAGCCTGTCACGCGTTTGGACAACATCTCATATTTCCGGGTTGAAGATGCATACAGGATCCGTGAGCCGAATACTGTCATACCTGCGCCAATCATGACAACATAGCCTAGGATCCATTCGAGTCATCGAACTACACGTGTCGGCGTGACACCGGCGAAAGTGATTCGAACTTGACAACAGCTTTTGACAAGTGATTAACCAAAGGTAAAGTCGGTAGTACCTACTACTGCTACCATGAAATGATGAGACTGGCACATTTGATCACCGACCTTGTATGTAGCAATGCAAAATGAGTCGGGGAAGAGACACCATAAGTAAATGATTGGGTAACATACATATGTAAAGAAGGAAGTATCGAGAATGAAAACTGCTAAGAGATCTATTTCTTCCAAAACAAATTAGCACATAGCTACAATATATCTAGCGTCCTGACGTCCATCATGGCGTGAACAGAATCAACGTCTTTGACTTGTGTAATGATATTATGATCTGATGCGATTCTCTTGTATTCTCTGCCGCGTTGCTGCACTAGCAGGAATGCACTGAACGGCTGTCTGAGGCGAATAATCAATCGTATTGCACGCTCGCTCGACTCTGAATCAACCGGGGTTTGTTCTCCGGGCAACTCAGGCAGAGCGGAGTCATCGCCATCCACGCTGTCTGTGTCATCTGTATAGTCAGGCAGCTCAAGGAGGCGACGATCCCAGGGACAGACAAGTAAGAATGACCGTCGAGTGGGACTTTCTCGTGAGAACTGAGGCAACACGTCTTCCGTGGTGATCATCAGGTCATGAAGCCCGTCTGCCTTGACTTCATACGTGAAGTAGGTCTCCTCGTGTTCAATGGGTCTCCGTCTGATTTCTGTGACAGGGAATGCGATGCATGGCAGATGCAGCCGGCGGTGAGCAAAAAGTGGAGCGCTAAGGCGGTCGAGCGAGCTGTACAATTTCAATGCTAACTCGACAACCGCAGTGCCTGTCAGCGACGAGACCGATCTCTGCATCTCGTCTTCAGATATAGACGGCGGCGTGTACGGTGGGGCTTCATATGACGTGATGTCGGCAGGCAGACAGCTGTTGAATTCGGATGATGTTCCGACCCAGTCCAGGGCAGTAATGTCCCCAGACTCAGCGACAATCTCCTGCAAGAGCCGCCCAAGCGCCTTTTGCTTTTTCTCACCATACATGATAGGGAGCTGAACACCAAAGATTCCAAATAATGAGTACGCGATGTCTTCCTCCACTGTGGTGGCACGTGGTGACGCCCACTGCAGTTTCTCGCGGGCATTGATCATTCCAGGACGGAAGGCAACAAGAGTTTGTGCATCTATCCCCGTCGCATCCTCCAGCTCTTGCATGATCGCAACAGACTGCTTGTGGTTGAGAGAGCGATCGTCGAGATACGGGGTCCAGTCACTTTGATAGAAGCAGATGGCTTTTGGGGCAAGGAATTCCGGTACGGTCCATCCTCGCGTGTTCCAAGCGCTGCTTGCGAGTGCCCCAGGCTGCGATGAAGATGGAACATCCGACAGGTAGATGATGGTAAGCGCTGAGTGGAGATACCAGATAAACATGGAGTTGACCGATTGTTGGACCTCAACATTGTTAGTCTGGTCGATGCAACAAGTATCGATCCATGCCCAGCGATACCCTTTATCACGAGCGGTTTCACAGAACGACCGCAGCTTCGGGATGCCGCCGACTGGATCCAAGTCGTATACCACCCTGCCCTGGATGTCTTGCAGCAACGGCTCCATCCCTTCCCACCTATGCGATAGCATGGCATAACGGAAGTACATCGCCACCACGTCTTTGATGCGCTCCATTTGAAGGTCTGCATGTTTCGTGGTGGATGACAAAAGTTCTTTGTACTCTACGCTCATTCTGAAGGCATTGGTCTGTACCTCGCGACTGCATAAGCGCCCAGTGGAGGTGTTGATCAGATGACGCGGGATGTCGTCTAGTTGAGCATTGATGGTCTCTTGAATAGCTCCTTCTACTTCGGATGGACTAACATACTGTTGTCGCAAGTCTGGACAAAGAGTCAACAATGTTGAGGGATGTGCTATTTGGGGCTTACTTGTTGTTTCCGTGTCGGGAGCATTTTCCAACTTCGAGAGCATGATTTTGAACGCCTCGATGGCTTCATCATATCGGCGTGCGCCATGAAGCACCGCATACTTCAACTGATATCCAAAGTAAGACGAGATGTTGAGTTCGATGACCTGCGTATCACTAAAATGAGCGTCGGATACCAAACGGTAACTGTCATCGCACCCTTTCTGCGTCAAGGAGTGCATCGTCCCATAGCATTTTTTCCAACCTCGCCTTACTGCGGTTCGCAAAGATGGTATCGGTTGCCAAATCGAGGTCGATCGCTGCAGAGTAAAGCTCGATGGCTCTGTCGTAAATACCTGCAGCGAGGGCGTCATCTCCGCCCACAGCATAGAGCACGCTGCAATCATGCTTGAAGGCTAAGTGAGATGAGGTTGAGAATTATACACGGTTGACATCACGAAGACTTGCCAGCGGACCAATCAAGGCAGCGTGCTTGCGTAGCCTCATCAGCCCTATCCATTATGCATTGGTATACTTTGATGGCTTCTGGAAGTCTACCGGCCCGAAGGAGCGCATGGCACCAATTCCGGTGTGCAGTTCGCCACAACGACTTGAGGTCCCACCCGAATAACTAGAAAAAGCACAATCGGGCGTGAAAAAATGATTTCTAGTTGCATTGTAATCAACCTACCACGACGAAGACATCATATTTAGAATGGATGGCAGACATAGACGGGAAACCGATAGTGTTGACAGCGGAAGCGAGGTGGTCGACAGCTTCGTTGTGACGTCCGTCGTCTAATGCATTCATTCCCACTTGGACGTGTAGATAAGCCTGAAGTGCAAGGTTCGCAAAATCAGGATCGACGCATGAATATGGAGTTTACTGTGTCAGGGGCACTCACTTCTACAATACCACATGCAAGAGAATTCGGATTGGGACGAGTGGTAGCAAGCTCTTGCACGCGCAGAATTGCCTCGTCATGTTGATCTGCATTGAAAAGGGCGATGGCCTGACAGCTGTCGTGTAAGTAGTGAGTACATGAGACACTATTGACGTACCTTAATCAAGAGTAGAAGACGAGTTTTATTCAAGTCTGCGTCCACGTGCATGAACGCGAGGTCAAATGCTTTCATCGCGTCTTGAAACTGTCGTTTTCCACAGTGGGCGATGCCCATGGAGATACAACCCATCAAGGATGGCTGAATACTGATGCTCTAGAGCACCATATAAGTTTGTCTGTGTTAAAACGGTCACGACGGAACGGTGCATCTCACTTTGAGCGCGTCATCAAGTGCGCAGTCCCAATCTGAATTTCTTGACTTGACAAACGAGCGATTCGCATAAGAGTTGTAGTCGTTGCCATCTGCGCCGATATCTTGTGATAACGACCTGTCAGCACTGAGCAAGTCCCCGCTTATGCATGCATCGCGGGCTGTCGTGTTGATGGTAAGGATCTGCATCATGCATGGTCAGATTACATGGTAGAAGTGAAGGCTATAAACATGCCTCGCAATCAGACTGTTGAACCTTGCCATTAAGATTGAGGATCAATTTGCAAGATGACGGGCAAATAATGGGAACTTACGTCATCTGCCACTTGTTCCTTTGGGGTATCCTCCCGTAACACATCCTTGAAGAAAATGAGATGAATCAGGGAAGGAAAATGAACAGAAGCTTGCATCTGATGCCTTTTCCTCGCGAATGTCCTCCGACAAAGGCACTGCCCACTTTGAAATCATTTTATCCCTACCTCCACTCAGGATGTGCTTGCCATCCGTGGAGAAGGTGGCACAATACACCTCACTGGGGTGCTTGAATATGGCGATGGTTCGTCGATCTGAAAGCCGCAAAAGGGCAACCTGGTGGCATGATGCGAACGTGAGAAGGGTGCCAGTAGGGTTCAAGGCGATCATCATGATGAAGGGAGTGTCCGAGTCAGTATGGCCCTTCCACTGGCAGGGTTCACCGTGCTGCATCCAGGTCGATGAATCCCAGATCCGTATGGTGGGATCACTCTTGGTGCCAGTCGAGATAAGCTGTTTACCATCGGGCGTCCACGCGAGTGTAAAATTCCATGCTCCATTGAACGCAGAGTGACCCTGGAACTTTGCGATGCATTCCCTCCTGCCTGGATTCCATATTTGGATATTTGTCTTTGTTGCGATGGCAAGATGTTCACCAGACGGTGAATACCGAATGCATTTGATTTCCGCGCCAGGCCCACAATTGATTGGATCTCCGTGCACCCGCCGTGTTTTTGTATTCCAGAGAACCGTTGTGGTGTCAAATGAGCCGCTCGCCAACACTGTGCTGTCTGGGGAAAAATCGAGCGAGTAGATATAGTTGGAGTGGACTTTGATGGGCTGGGTGAGAGATTCGCCGTCTCTGTTCCAGGCGATGAGCTCTCCGCCCTTATCACCGCTTGCTATGAATTGCGCGTCTCTTGATACTGCAACTCTGTATACTGCGTTGCGATGCCCCTCCATTATCTTCAATACAACACCATCTTCCAAGTCCCAAAGACGCAGCGTCTTGTCTCCCGAGGCCGTTACCATACGGCGTCTATCGGGGAAGACTGCGGCTGCAAAGACACTATTTTTATGACCTTCAAATGTTTGAATAGCCGTGGTGATTTGAATGGCGGGTTGTTCTACTTCCGTCATTCTACTCGAGGCGGAGGGTGTTGAGCAGTGAGCACAACTTGCTGGAGAGATTGTCACGGTGAGCTCCAGAGGTGTGTGTACCGGGCCTTTTTATGCTTCTTCACAGCCTCAACCTGCTTCGTGTATCATTCGAGTTAGACGCCCAGGACACGAGGCTTGAAACCTTGGCCTACCATGTCCATCCCTCCATTCAATTCCACCTCCTACTTCTATCCTGGACGTACGGTCAGAGAATTGATATCACCCCTGCCAGAAAAGATTGGGTCGCAGGCGAATCTGCAGGGTAGAAAGTCTAACACAGCAGAAACTGAAAAGACATATGTACCCCTCGACCTGTTGTTCAGCCGCAATCATGATCGCGATCGACAGCGATATCTACAAGCTCTTGATTTCAGGCGTCGTGCTATGAGATTCGTGTCCACGATCAGTGAGTAGGGCGGAGAGAACCTGGCACTGTTCAGGTAAGATGCACCTTCGGAATCTAACGCGCTTTGTATGCTTACCTGGCTTGTATCTACTAGTTGGTTTCACACAGTGAGCAACACACAAAAACAAACCTTTTCCCACAAGTCACGAACTACCCGCCTATCATCTTATTCGCATGCAACCACGGCGCTCTGGGCCGCTTCAAAGACACGACTGCGAACTTGGAGAACAGCCAAGGATTCACAGGGAGCCATTCGTCGAACATGCAACTGCAACTGCCATAGAAGCTCCTCCCGGCTTCGACGAGTGGAGTATCAGCAGTTTGACAAAGTATGCGTGCACCTTCGTGATACGATATATGCGCTAACAACGAGGTGTTCAGGTGCAAATAAAGGCCTCCTGCGTCAAGGCAAGCGCTTTTAGCATGGAGTGCAAGGTAATTTCATTTACTGCCGAGTCCGCTCGCTCGCTAACCATGCCGCTTCCCAACAGCTCTACAAATCCGTAGATATCACCTACCCAGTCGCAGGCAAGCACAACGGCATGCTCATCTTCGTGCGCGTCAAATACATTCGTTGCGCAAAGGCATGCTCTCAGGCACAGTAGTACTACTTACCGCTACTACCAGGAAATGATGAGAATGGCACATAATCTCTGTTGTATATCTAAGTTTAACTCACGGATTCAACGGATTCAAGTTAGAGTAAACGTCTCGAGACAGCGTGTTCAGCACAAGATACCACAATACATAGATCTACGACAATAGTCAATCTGGATGAAAGGCGTGATGGTACCATAATCAATCTCGTCTGTCCCGTCCTTCCCGTTTGCTCTCACCATCTCTGCGTCGATCGCGGTCGTCATAGTCCCGGACTCTGTCACGACGTTTATCGACATCACGATCTCGGTCCCTTCGGTCCAAGTCCGTGTCACTATTCCTTCTACTGCCGTCTCGTCTCCTCCTGTCATCCCGGTCTCTGTCTCCCAGATCGTCACGGTCGCGTTCTCGTCGCCTATCGCGATTACTTTCTCTCCTAGGCTTGTCGCGGTCATCATCCCTCCTTCTATCACTCCTCCTCTCATGATCATCATCCTTCCTACTGTTCTCTCCTCCTCTCCTCCACTCAGGTGACCGCGAAGCCCTTCTCGAAACAGTCGCACTCCCATTCCTGCTTTCCTCCCTACTGCTCTCCTGTCTCACAAGCGGGATATACCGCCTCTCGTCTCCTCGCCGTTTCTTCTTTTTTACTGCCATCATCCAGCACCTCCTGCTCCTTTGCTCCAATACCCAAGAGTGCAGGGCGTGATTTAGGTAGGTAAGGCTCCACCAGCGCATTCTTTTTCGCTCTCTCTGAGTTTGTAACAGCCCCGCCGTCCACCCAACCCATGCCGCGGAGCATAGCAGCTCCAAACGCAGTGATGGGTACACGCGCATAGTCATCGATAGTAGCAACATCCGGAAGATCAGCGACGTCTTGTTGGAGGGCGTCAGTTTCGCTGGGAGGAACGGGAATGGTATCGATCTGGGGAGCCGAGTCCATATCTCCAGCTAGCAGCGCACGAAGGGCTTTTTGGTCTTCCGTCTCTTCTACAACATCCATTTTTGCATGTTCTTCTACTGTTAAACTTGTCTCTTCATCAGTAGATGTCGTGCTTGTCTCGATTTTGACTTTCTTGTCGCCGAACTGGATACCTGAGAGTTGGGGGCCGGAGTTGATGGTATCGCGCGTTCCAAGCCCTCCAACGCTGCCATCTGCACCTGTGTTCGCTTTGGCCGAGTCAGGGATGAATCGTGCAGCACCTGCACGACGTTTCCGTGCTGCCTCCCGCCAGTCAGGATTTGGCTTCGAAGGGATGACAAGAGGGCCCGTAGGAGCTTTGGTCTTTGGCTTTTTTCCATTTACACTAGGTGATATAAGTAACACATTGACCTTTTGTGAGCTGTAGAAATGTTGAAAAGAGTGGAAAGAGACGCACCGCTGTGCACCGAACTTGTTGAAAGAAGTAATAAGCTCGTCCTCGAGACGGTTGTCTTCATCATCGCTAGAGTCAGGCTCATCTTTACGCCCACCATCAGCAAACACGATCCCGCTCTCGTCGTCGTCGTCGGAATCCTCCCGAGAACTGAAAGTACGAGGAGAACCTGTGAATGGGGTACCAGAAGCAGAGCTTGCGGCACTAGAGAGGTGACGAGGGAGTGCTGAGAGCTTAAATTTGTCGCTGGCTCTGTCGTCGTCGGCTGCTGGGGGTTTGCGGACAGTGAATGACAGTTTGGACATCGTCGTGCAGGATACAGCAAGCGTTGACCTTGCCAATGAGTATCAAAGCTTAGTCATCACCTACCCGGATGCGATCAGAAACTTATCCAAAGTTTAATAGGCTTGGGGGCTGCAATGACAGACACATTATGGATGTTTGAACGGTATCCATGAAATAAATGCATTAAATTTGACATGGAAGGGGCTATAAGCACACTTGGCTCGCGCAGAATCAAACACTCGTGCATATCCCTAGTCAACACCGTCGTGGTCCCGTTCCTCAGCATCACTATCAGATTCGTCACTGTTAGCCGTAGCCCCGCCACCTCCCCAAAACCTGTTCAACAGATTCCTCACAACCCGTATGGGCATGGGCTGAAACAATCACATCAGCACCTTCGTTGAACAAGCCAGACATCAGAAAGCAACTCACAGCAATATACTCGTCCTCGTCCTCATCTTCCTCCTCGCTTTCATCCTCGTCCGCCATCGCTGGCGCCGCTTCCGCTGCACCTCTCGGAGGCATCGGTTCTAAGTCTTGCATATCATTATCCCCCTCCATCGGCAATCCACCTGGCATACCCCCTCCACCTGGCACACCAACACCACCCTCCCCAGCACCCATCGCAAGACCAAGCATCATATCATCCAACGCCTCATCCGGCATCTCCGCCATCATCTGCACAAGCTGCACCACGCCACCAGGCAACTGCCCTGCCAGCCCAGGATTTGCATCAAACAGCGCTTCGATCTGCGCCCTGACACCTGCGTCTGGGATGAGTCGCTCCAGCGCGCGTGCGTCCCGTCGGCGAGGGCGCACGCTGAAGATCTCTTCTGCACCTGCAAAGAAGGCGTCGTTGTATTCGGAGGATGCTGTCAGTGGTGGAAGTGGGTCGCATGCAAGCTGTTTGGCTAGCAAGACAGAGCGTGGAATGAAGGGGGTGAGGTTCCGGAAGCTTTGCTCGAGGACGAGGATATGTCGGTAGACAGAGTAGCGAAGCGTTGTCGAGGAGTACATTTGGAGGAACCGCTCACGAGTTGAATTGGAGCGTTGGGCGTTGAGCGACGGTTGAATTCCATTAGCGGTGCTTTCGAACCATTTCATATGTGAAGCGGATTTCCAGAGAGGTGCGGATCGCTGAGCATAGAGATGAGATAAGAGGTGGAGAACGCTTTGTGCAGGTGACAGCCCACTTCAATGGCCGTCAGTACGCGGGTAAGTCATGTGACAGATCAATTCAACGCACATTCCGTCAGTCTGAATTCTGAATGCTCTGTGTCCGCGCAGCTCTGGAGATAATGAAATATCACACTTGTCGGCCAGTAGTGGTACCACCTCTGGGAAGGCTAGCATAGCCTGCTTCAGCGCGTCCGTGCTGCTTCCTAAGCTCTACCACTTCAAGATCAATACACTGCTGATGGTACGATCAGGAAATTTACCTGCCCCCCACCTGCTTTCTCCCTCGCAAAAAGCGCCAGGGCTCTCGCATACGCCCATCCAGGCAGCGCGCTCGGATTCAAATGATCCTCGGATGCCGTCCTTACGCCAGCAAACTCGGCATATACGTCCAAGAGCCATTGCCCCATACCTGATTTAATGGAAACGAAGTCAAGATGGAACAGGACACCGTGTGGATCCGTCCATGGTTCGAGGGAGTATAGAAGGCGCCCAAATTCGAATGCGGTACGGATGCATCCGCGACGCTGGAGATCACTGTGGCAGGTTAGTCTCCCAGAAGATATATGTATAGGAGAGAAGGACATACGTGACCTGCCGATGCAACGCAAGAAAGAAGGGACGATTCTCGACGCGGTTGAAATCGAGGCGGTTGAGCCCATTCGTGAAGCTATATGACCCTAAGAAAGCGCGTTCATATGAGAAGAGCGCCCGATCCACGTATTCCACAGCCTGGCTGTATTCTGATATGATTTGATAACAGGAACATGATCGAAAATGGACCACTGACCTTCTTGATGACGATACACCTCTGCCAGCTGCAGCAGTGTATCGCCATGCCACGGAAGTTTCTGCAAAACTCTCCACAACGTTTCAGGATCTAGTCGCAGGCATGGCTATGAGCTTTATGAAAAGGTGTACGATAAAAAAACACTACCTCCTGATGATACAGCCTGCATAAAGGTCTTTGTGACACCCTTGTACCTCTTACTATACTCAACAGTCCACCACTTGTCTGCTGCGGCTGGGCTATTTTGATCTGTAATCTTTTGTTGCACCTCCTCGCCGGTCAATGGGCGAGAAGAGAGGCCTTCACGTTGTTTGATCATGCCCCATGATGGATGGGGTCGTGTAAGTTGCGAGCGCTGAGTCTGGGTTGGAGCAACGCCTCTCCGTTTTTTGGAGCCGCCAGAGGAGGAAGTCTCTGACGATTTTGCAGCTATGACAGCTCTTGCGCCAAAGAACTTGCGCATTTCTGCTTCTGCATCGAGGTTGGATACTGAGACGGATAGAAGGGATGCAAGAGATGCGTTTCGAGTAGTTGATGACGAGGAAGCCGCCACGCTTTGGAGTTCTGGGTATCTTTGCGTTGATGAGCACATCGACTGGCAGCTAAAATTTTAGACGCACTTTTGGGAAAGCTCTGCGAGCGCCATGTCTAGATCATCCAGGCCGTCTTTCTTCTTCTCTTTTCCCTTGCCTTTCTTTACAGATTTAGGCTGCTGAAGCTTTGGTGCCTCAGCAGGTTTAGCCTGCTGAGGGTTTGTCGGTGCATCGGATGCTGCTGATTTCTTCTTCTTCTTCTTTGCCTGCGTTCGAATTAGTCAGTTGGTCTCGAATCATAGTATATGACAGTTACGCGCCTTCTTTGCCTTTGTAGGCTTAGATGTTTCGTCATCGCTCTCAGATCCAACATGGTCATCTTCTGCGATGGAAAGCTGGGTCCATCGTTACGATCTCCGCAAAGATTTGTCCCAGGGTTGGACTTACCGCTGCAAACCCCGGGGGTGCTATCGGTGCTGGTTCCTCCTCGCTGTCCGCATCAACGGCTGCAGCAGGCTGGTTTCCTAGCGCAAAAAGCTCTTCCTGCTCGCGCTGCTGTCGTTTATTAATTCGTGCGGGCATAGAGTACGTTGTGGTCAATGAAAGCTATGTTTATCTTTGGTTATTATCTAATCTTCTCTAAACTTTCTCAAGCTCGAAAGTCACATAACTCCGGGTTAGCGAAGTTCAGGCCTCAAGCTCAAGTTCCAACCTTTCTGTCTTCCGTGGGACACATCTACTTCCGACTTTGTTTCGACGTTCGTTTTTGCTGTCGTCGCCATCATCGTTGGTGAGCTCGACGAACACAACGCCGATCCAACGCTTCGTAGTCTCAAGGCTGCTGTGAGGTCGTCTGACCCCTTCAAGCATGGAACCACAGCCCCCCGCGCTGCTCAGCGCGCCGCGAATGTTGACACTTCTAGGCTCTATCCTTGTATCTCTCAGTTCAGGGACAAATTATGTATGTAAAAATTTCATGATATGTATCTGTGTCATTGAAAGTAGTTCTGCTGCGCATCAGATATACTCTGGTGAGTAGTACGTGTGTCGGTAAGATCCTAGGTGTAATGTCCTATCACAGCATATGCTCCACAATTAGGCGCACGTCTATTGCTCTCCCACACTCGGTTGAATGTTATCGGCCTCGCAGGGAATGGTGCGCGATTCGTTCAAATCAACTCGACCAAACCCTAAACTTCATTCAGTGGGTGTATATCTGAGCGGCCCAGCCTGGGGTCGAGTAGTCGATTCAAAGGGTCCCCGCATTCCGCTTATCAGTGCCTTTGCTTGCCTCGTCATAGGATATCTTGGTATAAAGCACATCTACGATGATGGTGCTGGAACAGCAATATCGTTCATGCATCTTGTCATCCTCATTGCCTGCAGTTTCATGACCGGCTTGGCTGGAAATGCGGGCCTTGCCGCTGCTATGAACACTACGGCTAAGAGCTTCCCTGAAACCTCGGTTTGTTTCCGTACTGTGATCCATGCATCAGTAAGTCACGCTGATGCAATGACCTTTTGTGCAGCGCGGAACTATAACAGGTCTCGTTCTGTCCGGTTTCGGCTTATCCGCATTTTTCTTTGCCACAGTCGCCAGTCTCGCATTCCCTGGCGACACATCTGCTCTCCTCCTTGTCCTGGGCCTCGGCGCCGCCATGCCCATGCTTCTTGGTCTTGTGATAGTCCGTCAAATACCGTTACCTCCCCCGAGCACCACAATTGGCATCGAAGGGGGCCTGCGTGGACGTGAGGAATACCAGCCGATTCCGAGCGGCGATGCCGCTCTATTTATTCGTGGGAATGACAGTCATACCTCCCTTCTTGATCCCACGGAACAAGTACACGAGACATCAAACTATCACGTCCCCGAACCATCAATCACGGTGGAACTTGTGCCGGACCGGATTGTATCGAGAGGGTCAAGTGTCAGGAGGAGTACGAGCCGCGCAAAGCCCGTGCATGATGGGCCCAATGTCTATGGGAAGCAACTGTGGCTTACCCCAGATTTTTATCTTGTTTTTCTTATCATGTCGCTTCGTGAGTTGTGTTTTTCTGTTTTTAATATCCCGTGACCGACTTCATCATGGATTAGTAAGTGGAACTGGGATCATGTGTAGGTGTTTTTCATCAAGGTCAATGGCGTCGCCTCACTCGAAGTTCTGCAGATATCAATAATGTTGGCTCCATATCTCAGGCATTGTATGCCAAAGGGAACCCTGACTACGACGAGTTAGAAGCTTTGCGATGGCAAGCCGCACAAGTTTCAACTCTCAGTGTTTGCAACTTTGCAGGACGAATTCTTATTGGTTCATTCCTTTTTCCTTCTACCTCACTATCTTCACTTATTCGATACGCCAGGATTAATCGCGGACTTGATCCGATTTCGCCTATGTCTCCCTCGTGCATACTGTTTTTGCATCGTTTCAACGCTCTTTGTGGTCTCTCAATTGTCTGCCATTAGCATTAACGACGTTGCGCATCTTTGGAAAGCAACCGCGCTACTTGGGCTCGCATACGGTAGTCTGTTCGGTATTGCCCCCACGATCGTCATCGACTGGTTTGGGCTTTGTGAGTAGTGGACTGACTGCCGATGAATGACACCAAAAAGGACTGACATGAGTTATTCCAGCACATCTCTCGGAGAATTGGGGATTTATCTCACTCAGTCCACTAGTGGGAGGGAATCTTTTCTCGCTTATGTTTGGGCGCAACCTCGATTCACACGCCTCGAACGATGACACCGAGACGCATTCACCTTTATCTTTGATAAGGCGTGGCGGTCTTCCAAGCGAACACCAATGTTTTGATGGACGCGACTGCTATGTCTCGAGTTTGTATGTAACAGCGACAGCGTGTTTGATTGCACTTGGGTTGAGCGTTTGGGCGGGAATAAGGGACCAGAGAAAGACAGTGGAGGCGAAGAGGGAAGTTATTTGGGATGCTGAAGAGTAAATAGATAGAGAGTTATGCAGATACCCAGTGCAAGATATAATTATCATAGATTCATTAGAAACATGAAATTGCGGACAACACCACAAAAGGCACGCAACGGGCGCCGAGTAGGTGAGGCTGCATACACGTTCTGTGCTCGTTGCATGTTCAACGTTCATGAATCCAGATGCATATTTACTTGCAACGTAGATGGTATACTTAGTTACGCCGTGAATATATATATGCAGTGCGAGGATATCATAATGAAAATACAGTTTGATGCTACAGTTATTGTACAGATTCTATGCGCGGTCCTAGTATTACAGATGTGAATGCAGGTAGCAATAATAACATTAATCAAAACCATAGCCCATCCAATGGACACGTCATCAACATGAGAATAGATAGAGACATCAAAACAGCAACAAATACTATGCGGAGGTTAGAGGCGAGCAGATTTGGGGCCTGAGCAGCTGGTACCGGCAAGGGGAGAAACGAATGGGGTGTGAGCGGTGATGAGATAGATTTAATAGCCTGCTGTGGTTGTATTACCCGCATTTCGACATCAGGGGCCAGTAGCTTCGTGCCACATTCTCTGCGCGGGCTTCCTGGCAGGAGTTGAGGGGGTATCATAACAGAGTTTGTGTATAGAGTTCCCGATTGCAAGCGAGGATGTGTGGGCTGACAGGCTGGTGGTGATGCGTCACTTTCATCTGCGGCAAACTTTTTCTCATCTCCGAATTGTTCTGCCTGACCATGCTGCAGCAGTGATTCACCGTTCATGCTTCTCATCGACGCCGGAACAGAACGTGTTGATGTGTCAGCAGTGCGTCCCGGTGCTCCTGGGAATGTATGAGGCTGTGAGGCTGCGGAGTTCATCGACATTCGTGAAAGCGGTGAAGGGGGTGATGGAGGCATCGCCGAAGAGCGGTGACTCTTTGAAGTATTGGTAGGAGTGGGGCTCCTGATTGTGTCAATGACGGGTTCGATATCGGGGTTGTCGTCCGAACAGACGCGCTTTGCACGATTCAGCAGGTCTTGACCTTCCATTACATCTGCAGGATTTTTCCTTAGTTGAAAACGGTATAGCAATGCGAGTCCAAGCTTGAGCATTGCCAAGGAACGGTCTGGGTGTCCCGATCGGCGAAGCTCCAGCGCTTCCTGATACAGCGAAATAGGGGCATTGATGGCGTTATCGCTTTCTTCAATATGTGGGTGATTCACAAGAGCGTCCGCTAAATTAGTCAATGCTGCTGCACGGTCAGGGTGGTCACTGCCACAATAATCAAGCGCAAGGCGCAGCTGTTCCGTGGCTGCGTGATAGTCTGAGATGCAACGAGTGCGGCGATAGCATGCGAGGAGATTCTGACCGGTTTTCCGTCATTTGTCCGAGAAGTCGTGACTCGTTAGGTCTGGGCTGGTTGGGATGTCAATCTGATAGCAGACATACTTGTGGAGTTGACAACACTTACGGAGTGGCATTGGCCAAACTGAGTTGCATTGGGTTCGTCTTCAAGGCCTCGGTCAACCTTTACCAGGAGAGATGGTGATTCACCCCCATCGGGAAAGAATAAGATGGCTGAAGGTTATTTCATCTGAGTAAAAGGCATCAAAGAACAAACTAGCCGCCAACTCACGTAGGGATTGGTCGCTGTGATGCAAAAGTTCTCCCACTGTGAGCTCAGCCTCGCGCATCAACTCGCCGCGCCCAAGCATACGTTCAAATTCGAAGGCTGCAAAGATTCTCAAAGACACTGTTACTGAACCATCTGCAGGACTGAGATGCAGCTTCAGTATTCTCACGGAACGCCGTCTAACCGAGCACTCACAGTACAAAAATCTGATCCCACTGCACGACATTGCTTGACGGTACTTCCGCTTTGACGGCTGTTCTCCAAACATTTCCGTGGATCTCGACGGCGACATAATAGCCGGCTGGAATGCGACGAAGGCCAGCCGCAGGAGCTGTTACATGGATCGCTACACCCCAGAATGAATTGATCTAGCCTCGATAATGTGAACCAAAAGCCTTACAAGAAATTGTCAATCGCTTGTCCTGAGGCGTTTGGCGCCACAATTCGAGCTGAGAATGATGGGACATATACAAAAGAGGGGAAGCTGCAGGCCAGGAAGGGGCCGTGAACTATAAATCTAGGCCGGTGACATAGCGGTGTTCCTGCGCTGAAACCTGTGCTGGCGTTATTGATGAGCGTCTGTGAGATTGATTATTAAGTTGTGCCCCGTGTAGTCAATGGATTCGGGAATGGAACGTGGTTGCATAGCATTCTGGAGGTACGAACTGATCCGTAAAGTATCGGTCCCGGCTCCAAGCCGGCAACCAAGTTCACCGACCCACAGTACCGCTAGAAGTCGTAGCTTGAGTTCCAGAACAGAGAAAGGCCATTCCGATATTGTTGGAGTGTGAAAAACCTCATGCTGCGATCGTGTTCCGATATGGTTCAAGAAGTGATAGTAGTAGGCATGCCGGGAGACAGGCTGCTGCTGGAATCCCGAGCATTTCAAATGAAGGCCTGGACTGATCGATTGCGCTATATTTCACAGACTCCCACTGATGCGATAATGCCAGATCAAGTAAGGTGAAGCAGATGCAAACCATATAATTGAGCAGACAGGCTTGTGATGTCGTACGAAAGGTGACTCGGGAAAAAAAAACTCAGACCACATACTGTAGGCCCACTTGCGGTCTGCTGTGGAGCTCTACGAGCCACGAGGAATATGGGTCAGGCTATCCCCATCAAAATGCAAGTGCAAATTACACTTCAGCCAACGGTTCCGCTGGTTTGTGGACAATTTGATAGTTCGATAGGTTGAAATCCCTGTATCGCTGGGTGCAATTCCCGGCAGTCTAACAGACTGACCGCGGTTGATTTTGTCGGTTGCCAGAAGCCAGTTCTCGAGCCACAACGTATTACCAGAAAAAGACAATTTGATAGCTCTTCATGCAGACTGTATGATTTCAAAGATCATTTAGACCCCACTTCATGACTTGGTGCTTGACGAATCGCCCTGCGTAAGTCGTTGCATTCGCTGAAATTGAGGATGAGTTGCAGGAAAGAAAGTGTCACAAAAGTGTTTTTCTTGCCACAAAACCAACTGAATCCAAGCAGGCTCCGACTGGTGTTCTGGTACTTATCAAAGAAGGTTCCGTCACATGAAGCGGAGATCGGAGTTTGTTTCCACGTGGTCCCTGGGACTGAGGTTTCGTCCACTGTTTGTCCACGTCTCTTGTTCAACGGACTTGTCTATTGCTGTCCATTGGATTCTTGGGTCGTGAGTGCTCTCCTCTTCTTGATCTCATTACAGAGGCTCCATTTCGTTTGACTTTTGTCTGCTATGATCCAGAGCAACCAGCGCGTCTGCCACCGCGCATTCAAGGCCAGCTATGTCCATACAGATGGATAGGGTGCACACTTTGGCCTCCCGACCCCCTCCAATTGTTCATACATCTACCTACTTACAGATGTCCGCAAATGTGGTTCCTCGTGGTGCAGAGAAGCTTCCTTTGCCTGAGCAACCCTCCAATGATGAGAAGCAGAGCCAGATGGAACTGTCACTGAAACGTTCTATAACGCTTGTTATATGGTACAAGGTCAGTTGTATATCCTTAAATGATTGCGCCCAGTGACTAGACCAGTTACCAGCCGGCTTGCGATCCCATTCGCCTAAACCACGAGATATCCACTTTTCCGTTGTTTCAGCTGTCGCATTTTCCATCCGTGGTTTCCGACCTGGAACTCACATCCGCTTCATACGTCGATACTTATAATCATGCAACAGGCAATTGGGAGCAACATATGATTACCACTGTCCGTGCGATCGAGACAGACCAGCGTCTCTTATATAAACTCCGTAAAAGTCTTTTAAGTGGACTTTTAGACGAGGAATGCCGAGGACTCGCAGAGGAGTTGACGCTACAGTCGAAGAAGAAACAACCCGTATCTCCTACGATTGTCACACAAAATGGCACCAAGAGGCCCGCAACTGAACATACAGAGGGCCCTCCCACAAAAAGACCATACCCACCGGAAGGGTACCCGCACCCGATGTATATACCGCCCATGGGATATATGTACCCGCAGGTTCCGCTTGGACATCCAATGAGTGCACCACCAGTTGCTAGCCCATCCCACGCAAACAGTCCTGAGGGCGAGGCATCCTCGCCCATGCCACATCCATACTCAGGTCCTCCTCCAACCCCGATGAGTGGCCAGCCACCGAACAGCCCAGGGCAGTATCCAGTGGTGTCACCTTCGTCAGCCACTCGGACAGGGCCAGGGCCATTCCCGCAGCACCCCCACCCTCCACTCAAAAGATGGCCTAACGATTATACAGTGACTGAAATTGCTGCCGGCTTCCGGCAGATGGATGCTCTTATTGCCCAAACGCCTAATGCGACTCAGCGCATGTCATTCGAACGCGTTTTTGGATGCCGGTATGTTAAGTCGACCGTGTGCCGGCACCGTGGCGTATATCGCAAGGCTGATGCAGCAGTCCGGAATATGTTTGAGGGTATGGGGACCGACGAGCGTGCCGTGTGGGGTGAGTTTGTGAGGCGTGTGGAGGGTCGGCCATCAGGAAAGCAGGGGCAAGGAGAAGAACCTGCTCTTCATGGTGACCTTCATGAGGGAAGCTCGCAGCCCGGTCAAGTTCAGCAGGAACAATGCGGAGAGGCGAGTACAGTTCCACTTATGGATTCACTGGTGCCGTCACCAAATATGACTGTCCCCTCGCCGCCCCCTGGTATGCCACATATCAATGGTGCGTGTTCTACCTCATCTATTTCCACGGTGCTTATTGATTTATAGGGCATGTTCCTGTTTATGATCCAAGTCTAGCAGATAAAGATGCTGGCTTGTCTGGAACATGAGGTCCAAGTTATCTTAGCGTTTTGAACCCCCTTTTCGCGATTCACGGATTCCGTGCGGTATTTGTAGGACTTCCTCCTTTAATTCACAATCTAGGGCTCAGGGTATGATATATTTGCTGATAGCGTGACCTGTGACGCTCCCATGATTGATCTGCGCTCAAGGCTATAAGGCAACTGAGAATACCTCGAGCTTCATCAGAAGCTCGAATTCATCTCACCCCTGACATTATTATTATCTTAAGGATCCAAAGTGACCCGTCAGTCGAATGAATCTGACAAGCTTTACTTCCGATGAGGAGTTTTTACATGGACGACTGACTGAACCGAGTATCTAAGGCTTCGACAACTAGCATAATATGGGTGCAACCGAGCTCAATCCGATTGATATTGGTCACGTGTCTGTGTGCCAGTGCAAACATGCGTTCTCGAAACGTAACTTTCGTCATCGTCCTAGGGTATAGTATGATTTATAAAGATCACTCCGGCTGTAGTCTCTAAAGACTACCGGTCTTTCTTTCTCGCTTTGACGACTACCGCGTTGCACAGCCCGATACCAGCTTTCGTTGACCTTTCAGTTGCTCGTTGTGTGGAGAAAAATTCGACATGACTGAAGACTCACTTCCTAACAAGAGGATCTTCAAAGATCCAGTACACGACTATGGTGAGTATTACAATTCAGTTAATTTTTCATGGCGATCTCATTTGTGGCCGCGACTCCGTATGTCCAACAGTGGAGTACGATCCATGGATTTGCAGCTTCATAGACACGTGAGTTGCCGTTGGCTTCTTCCTAATGAAAGGAACTCAATACATTTTTTTTCCTAGACCGCACTTTCAACGGTTGAGATATGTAAAACAACTAGGAATCTCATACTATGTGTACCCAGGAGCATCTCACAATAGATTCGAGCATTGCCTTGGTATGAGTAATGATATCTCTTAGATTGTTCGACTGACGGCCTCAAACAGGCGTTGGACACCTGGCCAGGATGATGGCTCAACATCTTCAGAAGAGTCAACCGTCGTTGGGTATCACGGATGAGCATATACGATGCGTTGAGCTTGCTGGACTGTGCCACGACCTTGGTCATGGGCCTTGGTCCCATGTTTGGGATGGTCATTTCATCCCAAAAGCCCTGTAGGTTGTGGTTCTGCTTTACGTTTCCGAAAGACCTGAGGACTGGATTTTAGTCCTAATCGCCCCAAATGGAGTCACGAGCAAGCATCGGAAATGATGTTTGATGACATGGTGAAGAAGTATCGTAGTCTTGACATCTCGCCTGAGGATGTAGAGACCGTGAAGGCACTCATTTCTGGCAGGAAGGAGCGATGCAAGTGCGTGTTTCTGTTGACTTGACTCAACAGTTTCTGATGAACAATTGGCTGCTTCAGGCTTGGGACGACTATGCCTTTTTTGTTTGAGATCGTTGCCAACGATCTCAATGGCATTGACGTCGACAAGTTTGTCTCTACTCTTCCACATCTGCAACATCTCATTTGAAGTTCAAGGTTCGATTACATCGCTCGTGACTGCCACGCTGTCGGCGAGAAACGCAACATTGCCATGACAAGGTAGTCTTCAGATCATTGGTTCGCTGAGTGCTTTTGACATGCATCTAGATTGATTCACTCTGCTCGCGTCATCGACGGACAAATATGCTATGACATCAAGGATGCCAACACAGTCTACGAACTGTTCTACACCCGTTTCTCATTGCATAAAAATATCTATAATCACAAAACTAGTACGTATCACTCTGCATACATCCCTTTTTATGCTGACATTAGTATAGCTCGCGCCATTGAATACATGATCATGGACGTACTTCTCATTGCACAGAAGCACATGAAGTTCGCAGAGTATATCGATGTGCCTGAAAAGTATCTTCATCTCACGGATGATCTCTTCCATCGCATCAACATGACCGAATCGGAAGTGAGTCTGTGTAATTTCCTCCTTTCGCTTGTCTCATCTTGTAATTGCATCAGGACCTCGCACCAGCGCGCAAGATCATCGACCGCATCCAGACCCGCGACCTCTATCGGCGGGTAGACTACAAGATCATGGATTGGGACGACAAGGAATTTTGCCAGGCACATATCACGCCTGAAGCAATTGTCCATGCTGCTAAAAATGCCAACCTTGAAGGTGTTGAACAGAGCCTCGTCGCTGAGCTCACTGTTGACCACGTCATTGTGGGTATCACCAAGATGCACTACGGCAGAGGAGTGGACAATCCCATCTATCAGGTTAAATTCTATAGCAAGCATGAACCAAATGGTGATCATCGAGTATCTCAATATGATAACTGTACTGATTCGTCCCCCAGTGTGCCGGCGGGCCGAGTCGGGAGACGTCTCCCTTTTGATGCCCGAGAAGTTTGGCGAGCTCCTCCTGAGGGTTTACACCAAGGAAGAGAGATTCATGGGACTTGTGCAAACCGCATATCGGCATGTGCTCAGGTCCCTTCCTATGCCGGGTGAGGCAGCGGAAATAACCACTATAGTACCAACACCTCCCGCTACTGAAGCACCTTCTACCCCAACGGCACTTACGTCTGCTCTCGGTCTTGGTGTACCTCAGAGCCGTGCTTCAAGACCTTTCGGGCGAACACCCAGCTATTCGGACAACCAATTCACCACGCTTCCTCCCAATTGTCAGAGCCGCTCTCCGACGAGGATATCATCACGAAGCTTGAAGAGGACTTGGGAGGCCAGTATCGAATTGGACATTGACAATCCTCCCCCGACTAGGAAGAGTATGCGTTTAGCGTCAGCAAAGTGATCTTACCACCATAGATGGCTTAGCTTTTTCCAGGTTTCTGCTTGCAGTGTTAGACTCGTGCCTTCGTTGCATTTCCGTTCCGTATTCAGCCTGTATCCATTCACGATTCGTTGGAAAGAGGAATTCACTTACTGTACAAATTTCATAACACGCTTCGCACTTCATACCAGTAACATAATATATATACTTGACACCCTTGTGGAAACCCGGCGGGTCAAGCGGTTACAAGCTCCTGGGGCTATTGGTGTACTGTTCCCCCGTTTTGTTTACGTCGAGTGAGTTACTGTTACTTGATGAACTCAGCCCAAAAGCACCCTTTCAGTCACCCTCGTCATCCTATTGAAGAAACTTTCCGGATAATGTGGCTGCAGGTATGCATGGTTGTGCTCACCACTCTTCTCCTCTTTGCTGGTCCTCCGTAGAAATGACCAGCCTTCTAGTAAGTGTGAAGCCCACTTGACACCGCTTTCTTTGGTATGTCAAAGAAACCTTTGAGTGAAAATATCCTCATAAAGACCTTATTTCTGTTCTGGAACGTCAGAACTACACGAAAATGCAAAAAGGACAATTCGCATTTGAGTTGAGCGGTTACGGTTCAGAGTGATCGTCGCGGACAAAACCCTAGCGACAGAATGTCTTGTCGCAAAGCTTTTGTGACAAGACGTTCTCTCACTAGGGTTTTGTCTTCTTGCCGGAATCTCAATGAATATGATTTATGATGGTTCGATCAGATGCCCTCGTGGTGAAGTATGAAAACACAGCGAGTATCACGAGTTGAATTATTGTTCTGATTCGAATGGGCCAAGAGATGTTAAACGCGTGCGGGATAGAAAGAATATGGAGCTCAGTCAATCGGAAATAAGAAGTATGGGCTCTGGGGCAGGGTTCGAATAATAGATGGGCGCTAGGAGGTATGTTGACAGTTAAAGGTCACTGCGTCTGTCTTCCTATGTGTTACGACATGCTCGCTATGATGCCCTGGTTGGAATTAAGCAAATGATCGTTCATACTATGAGCGTAGTGGGCATCCCAGCAGCGATCAGTGTCGTAACAAAGGAACCTGTTACAAATCAACCATTAGCGCTACCGGTGTGAGATGGATGCAATACTTACAAGAAATGCAGTTCAAGCACTATGCCAAACTCCCATTGCATTCAACTACGCAACCGATATTCCCTGGCCACCAGCCAAGACCAAACCCAGCGAGTACCACAAGTTACATTGTTGTTTTGACTCTGATATTGTCAAGTGCGTGTGAGATCGCGAGAACACGTCAGTTGGACATGAAAAGCACTATGGAGCAAACAATAGACGGGCGTCAGAAGCAATGTTTGACAGTTGAGGGTCACTGCGTGCGTCGATGATGACATGTTCGCCACGCACAATTTGAATTGAGCAAATACATACCTGTTACCAATCAACTATTAGCGCTGCCTCATGGAATCCATGCTTGCCACGCACATAAGACTCACTTCCGAGTCGTTGTCTGTTTGCAACCAGCGAGGAAGAAGCAAAACAAGCAGTGAGTACTGGTCAACTCTTCCTGCCTATTTTGATCACGAACCGAGTCAGGGTCGGAAAAGACGCAAAGAAGCCTCACAACAACGAGCTATGTCTTCCAAATCCCTTGCGACGCCAAGCGCTGAGGAAGCTATGTATTTTGCCAGTGAGCCTGAGCCCCTTACAACACCGAGCGATGGGGAAGCTATGTCTTCTGAATTTGACTCCCTTGCCACGTCGATGGTTGTGGAAGCTATGAGCCCTGATTCTGAAGCCCCTGCGATGCCGGGCACTGAGGGAGCTCAGCCCCCAACCCAATCCCAAAAACCAACTCCGAAGCAAGAATTTGTGGGCCACGAGGACTATGTTTGGGCTTTTGTCTTCTTGCACGATAACATCCACATCGTGAGTGGTTCGTGGGACGGCACGATGCGCAAGTGGGACTGTGACACTGGACTGCTTGTCGGGGAACCATGGACAGGCAAGGGGGGTTGCATACATGCACTGGCACTTTCACCGGATGGAAAGACAATTGCATGTGGGAGGATGGACGGAAGCATTCAGCGGTGGGATAGCAACAATGGAAAGATGATTGAAGGCGTTTGGACGGGTCATAGCCGGGAAGTAAGGTCACTGTCATGGTCACCCAGCGGAGACTATATTGCAAGCGGGTCCAGAGATGGGACAATCCTAATCCGAAAACAAGACAGCGGAGAAACCGAGGTGGGCCCCATCAAGACGGGGCAGCAGTGGGTGAATGTTCTTGTGTATTCACCTTCAGGCGACAGAATCGCATCAGGCGGGTTGAACGAGACGATTTGCATTTGGAATACGAAAACGGGCGAGCTCGTCGTCGGCCCCATCGAGGAACTGTGGGCTAGTGTGACGTCGTTGTTGTGGTCGTCGGATAGCAAAAAAGTATACGCCGCCTCAGACAAGTTTGTGCGTGTTTTCGACAGTGACTCGGGCATCGAACTTCATCGCTTTGAGCACAACGATTTGGTGAATTCTATCGCGCTTTCACCCAAACACAATGTACTAGCCTGCGTGGGCCAGCCAGGTGTTGCACAACTATGGGACACAGTGTCCCATGAACCATTGCTCCGCCAGCCATTCATTGACCGCCGAACTCTTCGCTGTATATCATTCTCTCGAGATGGGAGATACCTAGCAAATAGTGGACTTGGTAAGAAACTCACCCTGTGGATGGTAAAAGATTTAGTTCCTGAGCTTGCAGTACGTGTTTTCACGCTCATACTACAAGTTGACAAGCTATACAGTAGGAAACTCGACTCCAGTCACCAACACCATCTTGCCTTGACGTCAGTACTCTCGCATGACCGTATTCTTTTCATTGCTCACGGAACTATTATAGGTTGATGCTATCACAAAGCCTCAATCAGGGGATTATGGGTTCACTGACGGGGAGCGAGATGATCTACAAAAGGACTTCTTTCCGGTAAACCTCGTGTTTTGTTGTACAAAGGCAGTAGTCTTGACGATAAGCGGACTTACCAGCCCTATTATCCTTTGTCACCATCTGCAGGTCCCTCTCGTCGTTCCCAGCATCATAACCCATCCCCCACTTGGCGCTTCTGGAATATCACCATCCCTTCCCGTCGCTACTCGTCGGAAAATGAATCCACCCCGCTGCAACAACGCCCCAAGCAAAGTCTTTTCGCGCAGCCCACTGGCCCGCAGCCCGTAACGGTCTCAGCCGGAAGAAAAAAGAATGTAAGCGTTGTATCAGGTATCCCTCGTTCTGCTACATACATAACTGAATCTCCAGAGGATCTATGTAGCGCGTCCCCCTGTGAAGACTAACGCTCAGACTGGTCAGTCATCCTCAACGACAGCTCAGCCTGCGGTGCCGCCAGTTTCGAGGCCACCGCCTCAGAGTCAGAGTCAGGTACAGACGACAACACAACAACCTGCAGCGGAAGACTATGGTTGTTGGGGCAATTTTTGCCTCGCACTCGGGTGCATCCGCCGCACTCGTCGCGTTGTCCCCACTGCTCAGTCTGCTGCCTAGTGTGTTTCGATGTTTCCTATATCTCATCTTGTATCGCATCATTGCGTGTTTGATCGATCTAATTGCTTGTCAGGGTTTAATATTATTCTGTCCCTACATGCATCAATTTTCTTGCTGTTTCTTGCATGCTTGTCTGGCTGACGTTCTATTACAAATAACATCAAGTGGATTATGTGTTCTACATTCCGAGGTACCTGACAGAGCGCTTGTCATTTCACTGTTCGTATTATTGACATATTCGTCTAACCTGGAATCCACGAAACGCGCACAACGAATGCGAGGGGATTGCCTTCGGCTCCAGACCAACATTAGCTATTCCTGTAAAGATATTTTTTAAGTTTCAGGAAGTAAACAATATCGCTATCATACTCACGTCAGTGAGGGTAAAGTGTTACGAGCACAACCTCTTGAGAATCAATATTTGTCCTTGTAGCTATTTCCTTGACACGACAAAAGACCGCTGGGCAAGAACTGCGGATCGAGTGATGCTATGTAACACTTTCAAGGCGCGCGATGGCAAGGCCAGAAGTAGGCATTGTTCGGCTTGCCCAGTATTATTTCCTAGTCAACCATTCTCCTAGCGCATCACTCCATATCAGTTGGCAGTATACGTCACTATTCCTTGGAGTCGTGTAATGGTAGTACTAGGAGTACACTTGCGTCGCTCCCAGACAACTACACCGTCAGGACGATCGGCCTATCAGGTGCGCGTCCGAAACGTCATGATGTACAACAACTTGGGACATTGTTGAACCGATCCCCTGGCAGAGGTAAGACGTTTGATACTGGCATCGGGACTTGATGAGGACTCGTCAACTTGAAATCATAGGTGGATGGATTTCTCAGTTCTGGCATGTTTGGCGCTGTTAGGATCAGAAGGTTTACTAATCATGTGACCGTCGCGTCTTGGTTCAACAATTTCAAATTCATTCATTGAGTACATATCCGCGTCCGAGGTTTGCAACAACTCTGTATCAGTGGCACAACCAAATAATGTCAGCCGCCTATATAAACCCCCTCAGTCCCGCTGCACTCTCTCGTCCGCTCTTTCTTCTTGTCTCTCATATTTATTATAAAGCTTATTTTGGCCGACCACATTATTTCAGACGTTCGAGCAAAAGTACGTGGCGTGCGACTCCTAATAACACACTCGTCCTTTGCGTCACCAGCACTACTTTCGTCTTGCACGCTCGATGCCACATGGTACGTTTCTTGTATGTTGTACTCCCTACGCGTCAGATTGCGTACTGACGTTCTCTCGATCGTGACAGATGCCCAGGTATGCGCCACCTTCTTACCTGCCTGCTAACCGAGGTGACCACGCCCAGATGTTGATAGAAGACTCCAGCGTGTACCAACGCTCAAGATTCAAGGACGCTACAAACAGGCAAATGATGATAACCAATGGAACGATACAATCCAGCTGCTGACCTTTACGCCTGTCGCTCGCGGCGTGGATGACGCAGGGATAGGACAAGGGTTCACTGACCCTCTTCATCAGGCATCTACTAGCCACATTCGCCGAGGCTCTCAGTTGTCGACTTTTCTCCACCCTGCCCGCCCACGTCAACTCAGCACTCTTGTAGCTTCACATGTTCGGGGCACAAGATGAGAGTGTGCATTCCGTTTTTCACCTTCTGGCCCGCCACTGATGATTTTGAGATGTGCCATATGAGCCATCTGGCTTACGTTTCCTCACTTTTACCCCTCAGTGCCCGCCGGGTCCGGGTGCGGCATCGCTACTAAGGCTGCTTCCTCGGGGCTCAGAGGTTTAAGAACCAAGATTGTTAGCGTGAGTGAGCCCACCCCGGTTTTACAAATAAAAGAATGACGCCTGCCAACGCTACAAGAGGAGAAAATATCATCGCCACCCAGGTTCTTGGGAAAGGTGAGTATCTCCATTTACTGACTTCCTGGTTGTCCTCGAGACTGGTAGTCTCAGCTTGAGACGCCATGTGATCCCAATGTTGGACCAGTCATACAATGGAATCACATGGAGTCCCGAGCTGATCTGACACGCGAGGGTTTATTTCTTATGCCTGCATCCTCCCTCAGGAAGGCGAGCGACCATTCAACATTAATCTCGACCGGTACCGCTGTGGGGCCGTACATGCAACCCAGTGCTACAACTTCCTGTAAAATTAATTGTCGTGCTCGATCGAGAGCCTGGCCGTGTCAATGAATGGGACGGAAACGGATCAGCCCGAAGTCATCGCAACGCGACTATAGATTCAGATGTCAGATCACGACCAAAAGTTAAGTACCACAACAGGAGGTATCATAATATCTTGTACACTTTGACTACTGCAACAATAAGCAACCTGGTATCATAATCCAGTAGCAGCAGGGCAACGCATTCTACAGTTTTACATCTACACGCTCATCTTCATCGCTATCGTTGGGTGAGGATCATATCCTTCAACTACGATGTCTTCCGAATCGAATCCGTCAATGTCACTTATCTCCCTCCTGAATTTGACCTTTGGGAATGATTTTGGCTCGCGTTTGAGTTGTATCTCGAGGGCATCGACATGGTCGCGGTAAACATGCGCATCTCCGAGTTGGATGATGAGCTCGTGGGGTTTGGTCCCCGTAACATGCGCAACCATATGTGTTAGGAGCGCGTAAGATGCGATGTTGAAAGGGATGCCGAGCCCGAGATCAGCTGAGCGCTGGTACATGAGACACGATAGGCGTTTAGGAGCATCGGGTGTAGCGGGGAGATGCACGTAGAATTGGCACATCATATGACATGGTGGAAGGGCCATAAGCGGCATGGCTATAGTATACAATCAGCGCACGCGAGACCACCAAACCAAAGTAAACCCACCTGCTGGATTCCACGCGCTCAAGATTATTCGTCGATCAGTCGGATCGTCTTTAATCTTCCGAATACATTCCTTCAACTGATCGACACCCTGACCGGTATAATCCGTATCACAATTGACGTAGTTCGCGCCAAAATGTCTCCATTGAAACCCATACACAGGCCCAAGATCACCCTCCCGTCGATGTCCCAAACCCCGCTTCTCGAGAAACTCTTTGCTTCCGTTTCCATTCCATATTTTGATGCCTTTTTGCGAGAGCACTTGGGCGTCTGTGCAGCCTTGGATAAACCAGAGAAGTTCTTCTACGATGGCGCGTAGGAACGTGCGTTTTGTGGTGAGGAGCGGGAGCGTGTCATCTGCGAGGGAGAAACGGAAAGAGGGGGGTGCAAAGATGGAGAGGGTGCCTGTGCCTGTACGATCTGGGCGAATTTCGCCTGTGTCTATGACGCGGCGGACGAGGGAGAGATATTGGTGTTCGTCGTGTGGCGTTGTGGGCTCTGCGCTGCCCATCGTTGAGTATGCTAGTGAGCGATTGGCAATACGCGGCAAAACGCGTCTGGCTGTTTACAAGAATAGCCGAGGCCGGCGGCAACTTCCAAAAAGGTAAATAGATAAACTTCATCGTGGGAAAAGTATGGTAGTACAAAAATCGATTTATATTTCAACGAGGGTATCGACAAGGCGTAAGAGACCAAAGTGACGAGAGAAATGGAGTGCAGGCAACTGTCTAGATAACGAAGCAGTTTAAATAGTGAAATCGATAATCACCTACATATTGGGGGTACTCCGCTGCGATCCGACATCTGGCGTTGTTGGCAGAACTTGCGAGTTTTGAAATTCGCCAATTGTATGGCAAAACTACTTGTGCTCCACGGCAGAACTCCAAGCTTTTCTGTTTTCATTCATGCCAATATGATTCCCTTCTGTGTTGGTGACGACATTGTGTTTTTCCACGTAGTCCGTCCCTCGCATCATATACTATCCCGCGTTAGTATTGCGTATTATTTCGCCATCTTCTCGACAGCGAAGCTGTCCGTGTCCAACAAGAGGAGATAAACCGACTAAAGGAACGAAAATACCTTACCCTTCTCCTGGTTACTCAGGTAGCCAATCGCAGGTCATTCGAATCCATGGTGAAGGTCGCACTTGGCATTGCAAAGCGCTGGAAATGGGACATAATGATTGCGAAAAGAACTCTCAGATGACCTGCAAGCTTTTAATTAGTCTCCATTCGCTAGCGGCCAAGCGGACGGCCTTTCTTGGTGGGAGTACCTTCAAATTAGTCCCGAAATTTACTTTCAGAGATCATTTTGCTACTCGTTCGTGTCACCTTTGTTTCATTTACAGCCACGATCCCGAGATCTCTGTTGCTGTACTTCACGACGGGCGATTTGGCGCCGTGTTGGTAGCTGTCTGGGGGGTTTTCCAAGAGTAAAATGGCTTTAGCCTTTATTGATGTGCTCTCGCGCAGCTGCCTGTTCTTCGATCACAGGCCCGTTCAGTGACAGTCAAGAGGCACTTGGTGAGAGGAGATTGCTGGTAATTGAGATGGCCGCTAAGACGTTGACGAGTCCAATTATAGCAATGCCATACTGGTGAATAATGGTGTGGTTAACTTCGTATCAGTGTGCCAGGTGTACGTGTGCATCGTCAGCCCGGCCATAGAATGATCGATAAAGATATATCAAGAACTGTATTTTTAAAAGGGGGTGCTTCTCACGCCATGGACCCAACACTGGAACCATCTTGACGGTAGGCAGTGGGTGATAGCTGGTCACTGCTCAAAGGGTTCTCGTGACCGTCGAAGAACCCTGCCAGCATGACAGCACAGAATTCCGTCCTCCCACCAGTGACAGTGGCACCGTCACTACCAGCCTCAGGTAGTGCTGCCGCGGACTGGTCGAGAACCACGGTTCAGACCGGACTTTTGGTCCAGTTCTCTGTGGTTCGGTCCAGGGTCCTTATAGCAGGAATGGTTCCCGGCTCTAGGTCCTTCCGAACAGTTCCAATTTCGTTCAGCCTTCCCGAACCATTTCGGACCCTACCTGTATGACAATACAGAATGTCGTCCTCAGGCTGTGACCCCACCACATCACAGGCAACCATCTGTTTATGAAGTTGGCGAGCGCCTGAACATGAACACATGCAGCCTGTTGGGGGTCACGCGGTTGGCGCAGTTTGACGGCAGTAAAAGAACAGGCAGATATAACGAGTTCCAGCTCTGAACGAGTGTGAGGACGTTGAGGCTTCTGTACTTGGATAGCAAATGTGAACTATAATGGCAAGCATCCGTACATGAGCCCATTGAAACGTCTCGTCAAGAACGCTGCCACAAAGTGTGCGAGAGTTAGAACATCCACTTTATGCTGTCAATGATACTGTTTAAGAAAACCGATCAATAATATAGGTACGAATTACTTAATGAAATTACCTCGCACTCCATGCTGAAAGTGTTTTCCTTGATGCGGGAGGCTTTTATTTGCACCTGAACACCTGGTTGTTGGCGCATATGTCGTATCACGAAGGTGCACGCATACGTATTTTTCCTTTGTCAGACCGTTGTTCCACTCGTCGGCGCCGGGAGGAGCGTCTGTAACAGTTGCATGTGCATTCTGGACGGATGGCTCGCTGATGGTGTTCACAGTGAATCCTTGCCTGTTCTTCAAGTTCGCGATTGTGTCCTTGAAGCGGCCCGGAGCTGTGGTTGTATGCAAATGAGATGATAGGCGAGTGGTTCGTGACCTATGGGAAGAGGTTGTTGAATCGATGAAGAGACATGTTTTTGTGTAATGCTCACTGTGTTAAACCAACTGGTGGATGCAAGCCAAGTAAGCGTGCAGAGCGCGTTAAATAACGGCGGTGTGTCTTAGTACCTGAACCGAACGGTACCAGCTTCACCATGCTCTCCTCACTGATCGTGGGCACGAATGCTATGTGGCATGGTACGATTCCTGAAACCAAAAGCGCAGATATCGCTGTCAATTGTGATCACGATTGTGGCTGAACAACAAGTCGAGGGGTGCATACGCCTTGTCCGTTTCTGCTGTGTTATAGACTTCCCGCTCAGTCCGGCAGGAGTGATGTCGATTCTTTGACCATACATCCATGAAGTAGGCAGTGGAATCGAATGGAGGGACGGACATGGCGAACTACCTTGATGAAGAGAGCAAGGTGGATTTATAGTTTGGTTGCAGATTACATAAATATAGGTTTAAGGACTCCGGTCCTGCGCGTCTAATGATATATGAAGTTGAGGCTGTGAAGAAGCATCAAAGGACCCAGTAGACGCACCTTTGAAACTTAGATCAAAACACCCACAAGCTCTCCAGCAAGTTTTGCTCAACACCATTCAACTCGAGCAGAATGACGGGAGCAGATCAGCCTGCCATTCGAATCACCACGGCTAGTCGAACATTTGAAGGTCATGAAGAGCGTGTCTTTGCAGCCGCAGTCTTCCCCGATAGACGCCGTATGGTGACAGCCTCAGGCGACAAGACGCTTCGTCTGTGGGACTTAGAAGACGGTGTTGTATTAAAGATAATGGAGGGGCACCGCAACCCAGTATACAGAGTTGCAGTATCAAGAAACGGGCAATTTATAGCAAGCGGTGATTTCGGCGGAGAGCTCATCGCCTGGAACAGAGACGGCGAATCTCTCATCAAACCCACGAAAGTCCACTCCAAACATATAATGTCACTTGATTTTTCTCCAGACAGCACATTGCTGGCGAGTGGCTCATGGGACACCACAACGGAGCTCTGGAATACAAAAACATGGCAGGTGCAAGGAGATCCAATCAACTGTGGTGATGACGCTCAAATCTGCTGCGTCCGATATTCGCCGACTGGTGAATATCTTGCCATCGCAACAAAGACAAATATCCAAATATGGAATCCAGGCAAGAGGAAATTCATCACAAAGTTTCAGGGTCACTCTGTGTTCCATCATGATGGAATATCGAATGCTTCACTCGTGTGGACGCCCGATGGCAAACACCTTGTATCGGCTGGTGATATCCGTGATCCAACCATACGGATCTGGGACTCATCGACTTGGAAGCTAGTCGGTGAGCCCTGGAAAGGCCATACCAGCATTGTCTACATGATTGCCATGAACCCTACTGGTACCCTTCTCGCTTCCGCATCTGCAGACAGCCAGGTTCGCGTTTGGCGGCTTTCGGATCGACGAACCATCGCCATATTCAAGCACACCAATGAGGTGGATTGTGTCACCTTCTCCACGGATGGCAAGCACATTCTCAGCGGAGGAAAAGATAAAATGATCTCAAAGTGGGCAGTACCTTTTCCGGAGGACATTCTCGAGGACCGCGCATCACATGCAAGTTTTTTTTTCGTTTTCCGTCCCTGCTTCATCTCATTTTCTTCAAGGATGTGTTACGGGAGGACGCCTCGAAGGAACAAGTGGCAGATAATGTGGGTTCACATTCTTTGTCCGTCTTCTTGCATATTGATCGTCATTCTTGATGTCAAGGCTCAGCAGTCTGATTGCGAGGCATGTTTGCAGCCTTCACTCTTACCACGTAATCTGATCATGCGTGATGCAGATCCTCGCTATCAACACGACAGCCCGTGATGCATGCATAAGAGGGGACTTAATCACTGCTGACAAGCTGTTGACGCAATATATCGGCGCCGATGGCAACGACTACAACTCCTATGCGAATCGCTCGTTTTTACAAACGAGAAATTCAAACTGGGACTGCGCACTTGATGACGCGCTTAAAGTGAGATGCGCTGTCCCGTCACGACCTTTTTAACAGACCAACTTATATGGTGATATAGAGCATCAGTATTCAACCATCCTTGATGGGCTGTGTCTCCAAGGGCATTGCCCACTGTGGAAAACGACAGTTCCAAGACGCGACGAAAGCATTTGACCTCGCGTTCATGTACGTGGACGCAGACTTGAACAAAACTCGTCTGCTGCTCTTGATTAAGGTACCTCAATTGTGTCTCATGTACGTGCTACTTACAAGACAGCTGTCAGGCTATCGCCCTTTTCAATGCAGATCAACATGACGAGGCAATTCTGCGCGTCCACGAGCTAGCTACCATTCATCCCAATCCGAATTCTCTTGCCTGTGGTATCGTGGAAGTGAGTACTCCTGACATAGTCAACTCCAGATTCATGCGTCGATGCTGATCTTGCGAATCTCGCACTTCAGGCTTACCTACACGTTCAAGTGGGAATGAATGCATTAGACGACGCACGTCACAACGAAGCTGCTGGCCACTTCACTGCTGCTGTCAACACTATCGCTTTCTTGCCCACGTCAGCCATCCATTTTAAATATGATGTCTTCGTGGTGGTAAGTTGATTGCAGTGCAATTAGAAAGCATTTTTTCACGCACGACTTCACTTTTTTCTAGTTATTCGGGTGGGACCTCAAGTCCTTGTGGCGAACTGCACACCAGAATTGGTGCCATGCGCTCCTTCGGACAGGTAGACTTCCAGAAGCCATTAAAGCATACCGATGCATGATGGATAGGGCTGATGAGGCTACGAAAGCACTCTGCCTTGATTGGTCGACAGGCAAGTCCTCGTGATGTCGACCGGGTATACTTCTCAACCTCATTCCACTCAGCTTTCAAGCAAGATTGCAGCGTGCTCTATGCTGCCGCCGGAGTGACTGACCTCGCTGCGAGCGGCGATGATGCCCTCGCTGCGGGTAATCACGACAGGGCTATCGAGCTTTACTCTGCAGCAATCGACCTCGATTTTGCGACCGATACCATATTTGCGAACCGCAGCAAGGCGAGGTCGGGAAAAATGCTGTGGGACGATGCACTCCTCGATGCGGAAAAGGTGCGATGACAGCTACCGTTTGATATCTGACGCTCATTTTGATGACACGCAGTTCATCGAACTCAACCCGTCATCTTACTTTGGATATCAGTTGAAGCATGCGGTACTTCATGGGGCACACCGATATGATGAAGCCATCGAGGCGTTCAAAATCATGTTCTCGAAGTTGGACAGTGCTCCCGATACGGAAACACAAAGTACGCCCCCGAATAGCACATCCTTCAACATTGTTGACTCTTTGTACAGGCTTGCGCCAACAGTATGTTAGTCCATCCGAAGCAGAAGGTGCTATGGAAAAGAGCATTAAGGCTCAACTCGACAACGCCCCGCATCGTCTAATCAACACCTCTACTGGGCGCTTATGCAGTCGCGATGTACAGATCAATGCCTTCAAAATGAGCGCAGAGTACAAAGAACTTTTGTTATCCACAACGAAGCACGCAGACCTTGACATGGAGCGCATTCAAGACGTTGTGGCGATGTACTTCCGTTATGTCATGCTATCGCATAGGTGGGAAGGGAAGGAGCCGTTACTGCATGACATCCAGGGCAAGGTGGTATACGATTTGGACCCAGTTGGCGGGATCCCGAAGTTGCAGTCATTCTGTAAATCTGCTCGTGATAAAGGGTATCGCTGGGCATGGATCGATACGTGTTGCATCGACCAGACTAACAACGTCGAGGTCCAACAATCGGTCAACTCCATGTTTATCTGGTATCGTCACTCCGCACTTACGATCATCTACCTGTCGGATGTTCCACCTTCGTCGCAGCCTGGTGCACTCGCAAGTAGCGCTTGGAACACGCGAGGATGGACAGTTCAAGAATTCCTCGCCCCAAAATTTGTCCTGTTTTATCAGAAGGATTGGTCCCTATATCTCGACGATCGCTCTCCCAACCACAAGGATTCCCTTGCAATCATGCAGGAGATGGGAGTTGCGACGGGCATAGATGCGCAGGCCCTCGTCGCCTTCCGTCCGGGGATGAGAGACGCACGGGAGAAACTCCAATGGGTGTCGGCGCGTGTCACCACGTGGCCGGAAGATATTGCATACTCATTGTTTGGTATCTTCGGCGTCAAACTACCAGTCATTTATGGCGAGAAGAAGCAAAACGCGCTTGGGAGACTTTTGCAAGAGGTCATAGCTCAGTCGGGTGACATCAGTGCCCTGGACTGGGTGGGAGAATCATCCGAATTCAATAGCTGTCTACCGGCTGACATTACTTCATATAAAGCTCCACCATACACCGTGCCATCTCTGTCCGAAGATGTCATTCAAACGTCGATCTCCTCGCTCCGACATGTCGTAGCTGTAGATTTTCTTCTGAAACTTTACGCTCTGCTTGACAACATGAACGCACCTCGTTTCGGGAACTGCAGACTGCATCTGCCTTGCATCGCATTTCGTGTCACAGCAGTCAGACGCAGTCGCGCTCAGGACCTGGAGATATATGAAGTCAATGCCGACGGGCTTCATGACCTGCTGATCACCACGGAGGACAAGCTGATACAGTTCTCATCACCACGACCCACTATGCAGACATTCTTGCTTGTTCGTCCGTGGAATCGTTATCTCCTCGAGCTTCCTGACTTCGCGGAGCCGTCTGGCTTGGCAGAGTTGCCTGACGTTGACGACATGGAGAGCGAGGACGGTTATTGGTCCGCGCCCGGGTCTCCATTACACAATTCGCCCGGAGAGCTCCCTGAAGCACAGGAGTTGGTTGATTCGCAACTGAGCGATCGAGCCTTGCGATTGGCTGCTCGCCTTGCGCAGCCCTTTAGCGCATTTTTGCTAGCGCACCAGCGCGGCGGAGAATACAAGAGAATCGCGTCAGATCATGATATTATTGCACAAGTCAAAGACCTTTCTTCTATTCTAGACATGGTCAAGACGCTAGAAATATTGTAGCGGTATGCATTTGTTATCTACAACAGTAATCCAAGAGTGTGAATTTGACGTATGAGACGAGCAATACCCAATGAATATCCTCGAAGCTGATCTACAAGCAATCACACAACTGGCGACTTCCATGCTCTCTAGCCATGAGCTGCCCTGTGGCTATCGGTTGCGAATTGGATGGATGAGGAACATAATCTTCATCACGAATCAAGCCATCGTCAGCATCGTTGTGGTGCAAATGGATGTGTGAGACTTGGACTATAACGAGAAAAATGCACGAGGTATACTAGACTCGGGGTAAGATGAACATCGAAAATCAGCGGCAATGCACGAGCGGTCCATAGGTAGTATAGGTGGGCTTTGAAGGTTGTAGCAGATGATTGGTTGGTGGGTAGTCGAGACTGAAAAAGATGTAAGTTGGAAATGTGATGGCGATCATTCTCGTTCTCGTTCTCGCGTGAATTTCTCGCGTGAATCTTTGTGTGAATGTCCGTGAGGAGTGACCTGCCGCGGCGGTGAGGGAGAGCAGTCAGATTCAAGGCAGGGGCAATGTATCAGGCTGCTGCAAGGAGTCAAGTGCGAAGGAAACAAGAGATGGACGTGCTTTCGAAGGATCATGAATGTCAGCATTCCGGAGAGGTGTCATGTGTATGCAAGCAGAGGAAGGAAGGAATTGGGAAACAAAGTAGGTCGCTGTGAGTGTACTGTAGGTGATTAATATTATCTTGGCGACTGAGGGACGAAAGATCTGACAGGCAAGATTACTCGTGATCGGACGTGTGATATCGATGCCAAAGGTGAAGCTATCGTGCACAAGTGATTGCCACTGCACGACTCGTCTTGTAAAAGGAAAGCCGAATCTGCGAGTTTTCGGTGCATCAACTTGAATACTTATGTTGCATTGTCGTCTATCTCGTCCTGCGAAAATAGCATCCGAGTCTGCGTGCACGGTACGTTGCAGATGTCAAAGAGCCGTATTGAAACAAAAGTGTTCCATATGGCAATCGACCTCCGGTATGGTCCAAAGCCAGGACCACCGCGCATCATGATGGTGAAGCAGTCACGGTGGGCTTGAAGTTTGCGCCCGATAGTACACTAGTCCAACAACCGTTGTGCATTCGGCACAGGAAGCAAAATGAGCGCTTCCGATGGGCTTTAAAAGTTTGCGCCCTGTAAAATCCGCGAAAGCTGACCAGAAACGGGTTCCATCACCACAAGCCACATACCACCGAAGTGCGTGTCTAAGACGGCCGGCGGGAACGGCACACTGATGGGGTATGCCTCTAGAAGGTCGGAAATCGGGGGTCCCATTGACTAGAAAGTATTGTCCTACATAGGGTACTACTATCCTCAATGGATACAAATTGGAACAAATTAAATTTGCGCCCATGTGTACTGGGCGTCTAATGACACATGAAGCTGATTAAGGCTGTGAAGAAACAACAAAATGCCCGGTACACACACTGCTACTGTACCCAGTGCACGCACCTCTGAAACTTACATAAGACACTTGCAAGCTCTCCAGCAAGTTGTGCTCAACACCATCCACCTCGAGCAGAATGACGGAATTAGAACATGCCGCCATCCGAATCACCACCACTAGTCGAACGTTTGAAGGTCATGAAGATAGTGTTTTGGAAGCCGCAATCTTCCCCGATAGACGCCGTATGGTGACAGCCTCGTTTGACAAGACGCTGTGTCTGTGGGACTTAGAAGACAGTGTTGTATTGAAGATAATGAAGGGGCATCGCTTCAACGTATACACAGTAGCAGTATCAAGAGACGGGAAATTTATCGCAAGCGGTGATGGTGGAGGAGAGCTCATCGCCTGGAACAGAGACGGCGAGCCTCTCACCGAACCCATCAAAGTCCACTCCAAAGAGATCTACTCGCTTGATTTTTCCCCAAACAGTACAGTGTTGGCAAGTGGCTCATTTGACACCACGACGGAACTGTGGAACACAAAAACATGGCAGGTGCAAGGAAATCCAATCAATTGTGGCGCTGGAATCACCTGCGTTCGGTATTCACCGGCACCATCTGGTGAACGTCTTGCCATCGCAACCAAGAAAGATATCCAAATATGGAATCCTGACAAGATGGAACGGATTACACAGTTCCAGGGTCACAATGGAGCATGGAATCGTTCACTCGCGTGGACTCCCGATGGCAAACAGCTTGTCTCAGCTGGTGCTAATTTCGATCCCACCATACGGATCTGGGATTCATCGACCTGGAAGCTAGTCGGTGAGCCCTGGAAAGGCCATACCGAAAGTGTCTACATGATTGCCTTGAATCCTACTGGCAGCCTTCTCGCGTCCGCATCTCACGACCACCAGGTTCGCCTTTGGCGACTTTCTGATCAACGAACCATCGCCATACTCAAGCACACCAATGTGGTGGATTGTGTCACTTTCTCCACGGATGGCAAACACATCCTGAGCGGAGGAGCGGATAGAATGATCTCAAAGTGGGCAGTACCTTTGCTGGAGGACATTATGAAGGACCAGGCATTAGATGTAAGATATTGCTCATTTCCGTCCCTTCTTCATCTCATGTTCTTCAAGGGTGCGTTACGGGAGGACACCCCGAAGGAACAAGTAGCAGATAATGTGAGTTTCCGTTCTTTGCTCGTCTCTTTGTATGTTGATCCTCAATCTTGATGCCAAGGCTCAACAGTCTGATTGCGAGGCATGTTTCTATCCTTCATTCTGACCACATGATCTGACCATGTGTAATACAGATTCTCGCCATCAACATCACAGCCCGCGACGCATGCATAACCGGGGACTTGCCCACTGCTGACAGGCTGTTAACACAAGATATCCGCGCCAATGGCAATGAATACAACTCTTATGCGACTCGCTCGTTTATAAAGGCGAGAAATTCAGACTGGGACCGTGCACTTGATGATGCGCTCAAAGTGAGATGCACCGTTCCGTCGTGACATTTTTAACACCGATTATATCGTGATGTAGAGCATCAGCATTCAGCCATCCTTGATGGGCTGTATCTCCAAGGGCATCGCCCACTGCGGAAAACGACAGTTCCAGGACGCAATGAAAACATTTGACCTCGCGTTCATGTACGTGGACGCAGACTTAAATAAAACTCGTCTTCTACTCTTGATTAAGGTACCTCAATTGTGTCTCATGTTTAAGCTACTTACAAGACAGCTGTCAGGCCATCGCCCTTTTCAATGCAGATCAACATGACGAGGCAATCTTGCGTGTCCACGAGCTAGCTACCACTCGTCCCAATCCGAATTCTCTTGCCTGTAGTATCGTGCAAGTGAGTACTCCTGACATAGTCAACTCCAGATTCATGCATCGATGCTGATTTTGCGAGTCTCGCGCTTCAGGCTTACCTACACGTTCAAGTGGGAATGAATGCATTAGACGACGCACGTCACATCGAAGCTGCCGACCACTTCACTTCCGCTGTCAACACCATTCGTTTCTCGTCTATGTCGGCCATCCATTCTAAATATGATGTCTTTGTGGTGGTAGGTTGATTGCAGTGCAACTGGAAATCATTTTTTTCACGGCCGACTGTGCTTTTTCTAGTTATTCGGGTGGGACCTCAAGTCCTTGTGGCAAACTGCACACCAGAATTGGTGCCATGCGCTCCTTCGGACAGGTAGACTTCCAGAAGCCATTAAAGCATACCGATACATGATGGATAGGGCTGATGAGGCTACGAAAGCACGCTGCCTTGATTGGTCGACAGGCAAGTCCTCGTGATGTCAACCGGTATACTTCTCAACCTCATTCCACTCAGCTTTCAAGCAAGATTGCAGCGTGCTCTATGCTGCCGCCGGAGTGACTGACCTCGCTGGGAGCGGAGATGATGCCCTCGCTGCGGGTAATCACGACAGGGCTGTCGAGCTTTACTCTGCGGCGATCGACCTCGATTTTGCAACCGATACCATATTTGCGAACCGCAGTCAGGCGAGGTCAGGAAAAATGCTGTGGGACGATGCACTCCTCGACGCGGAAAAGGTGCGATGACAGTTACCGTTTCCTATTCGACGCTCATTTGGTGATACGCAGGTGATCGAACTCAACCCGTCATCTTACTTTGGATATCAGTTGAAGCATGCGGTACTTCATGGCGCACGCCGATATGATGAAGCCATCGAGGCGTTCAAAATCATGTTCTCAAAGTTGGAAAATGCTCCCGACACGGAAGCACAAAGTACGCCCCTGAATAGCACATCCTCCAACATTGTTGACTCCTTCTCCAGACTTGCGCCAACAGTATGCTAGTCCATCCGAAGCAGGAGGTGCTATAGAAGAGATTATCAAGGTTCAACTTGATAACGCCCCGCATCGTCTAATCGACACCTCCACTGGTCACTTATGCAGTCGCGACGTACAGATCAATGCCTTCAAAATGAGCGCAGAGTACAAAGAACTTTTGTCATCCACAATTAAGCATGCAGACCTTCAAGTGGAGCGCATTCAAGGCGTTGTGGCGATGTACTTCCGTTATGCCATGCTATCGCATAGGTGGGGAGGGAAGGAGCCGTCGCTGCATGACATCCAGGGCAAGGTGGTATATGACTTGGATCCAGTTGGCGGGATCCCGAAGTTGCAGTCATTCTGTAGAACTGCTCGTGATATGGGGTATCGATGGGCATGGATTGATACCTGTTGCATCGACCAGACTAACAACGTCGAGGTCCAACAATCGGTCAACTCCATGTTTATCTGGTATCGTCACTCCGCACTTACGATCATCTACCTGTCGGATGTTCCACCTTCGTCGCAGCCTGGTGCACTCGCAAGTAGCGCTTGGAACACGCGAGGATGGACAGTTCAAGAATTCCTCGCCCCAAAATTTGTCCTGTTTTATCAGAAGGATTGGTCCCTATATCTCGACGATCGCTCTCCCAACCACAAGGATTCCCTTGCAATCATGCAGGAGATGGGAGTTGCGACGGGCATAGATGCGCAGGCCCTCATCGCCTTCCGTCCAGGGATGAGAGACGCACGAGAGAAACTGCAATGGGTGTCGGCCCGAGTTACCACGTGGCCGGAAGATATTGCATACTCATTGTTTGGTATCTTCGGCGTCAGACTACCTGTCATTTATGGCGAGAAGAAGCAAAACGCGCTTGGGAGACTTTTGCAAGAGGTCATAGCTCAGTCGGGTGACATCAGTGCCCTGGACTGGGTGGGAGAATCATCCGAATTCAATAGCTGTCTACCGGCTGACATTGCTTCATACAAAGCTCTACCATGCACCCTGCCATCTCTTTCCGAAGATGACATTCAGACGTCGATCTTTTCGCTCCAACGTGCCATGGCTGTAGATTCGGTTTTGAAACTTTACGCCCTACTTGACAGCCTGAACGCTCCTCGTTTCGCAAACTGCAGGCTGCATCTGCCTTGCATCGCATTTCGTGTGACAACAGTCAAACGCTGTCGCGCTCAAGACCAGGAGATATACGAAGTTAAAGCCGATGGGCTTCATGACCTGCTGATCACCACAGAGGACAAGCTGATTCAGTTCTCATCACCACGACCCACTAAGCAAACATTCTTGCTTGTTCGTCCGTGGAATCATTATCTTCTCGAGCTTCCTGACTTCGCGGAGCCGTCTGTCCTGGCAGAGCTGTCTGACGTTGCTGACGACACGGAGAGCGAGGAAGGTTATTGGTCTGCGCCCGGGTCTCCATTACAGGATTCGCCTGGCGAGTTCCCTGAAGCGCAGGAATCGGTTGATTCGGGATTGAGCGGTCGAGCATTGCGATTGGCTGCTTACCTTGAACAGCCTTTTAGCGCATTTTTGCTATCGCATCAACGCGGCGGAGAATACAAGAGAATTGCGTCAGATCATGATATTATTGCACAAGTCAAAGACCTTTCTTCTATGCAGGACATGGTCAGGACGCTAGAGATATTATAGCGGTATGCATTTTTGCTGTTATTTATATCCATAATCTAAGAGTGTGAATTTGACGTATGAGAGCAATACCTACGGAGTGTCCTCGAAGCTGATCTACAAGCAATAACACGACCGGCCACTTCCATGCTCTCCAGCCATGAACTGCCCTGCGGCTGACAGTTGCGAATTGGATGGATGAGGAACATAATCTTCATCACGAATCAAGTCATCGTCAGCATCATTGTGCTGCAAATGGATGTGTGAGACCTGGACTACAGCGAGAAAAATGCACCAGGTATACTAGACTCGGGGCAAGATGAACATTGAAAATTAGCGGCAATGCACGAGCGGTCCCTGTTATGTGCCTTACCTTTATACTCATAGGTGCTCGTTGTGAAGAATACGAGGATAAATTTTCCGTTTTCGATCACATTCGGGACCGACAAGAATATCGTGGTCGACACAGACAGCACGAACAGCTGTCATGACCTCTACTCCGCAAAGCACGTCAAAGTGACTATTCACAGCAACAAGCGCGAAGGACATCACCGTTTTCAGCAAACCATAATCATGAAGCAATCATTTCAGCATTGGGAAAAAGCTAAGGAAAGCAACATGTTCTTCAAAAATTGCAGATAGATACTGAGTCAAAACACATTTGCGACTACCGATGCCATGAATACCTAACTGCATTAAACACCATTGGAGCTGGGCAACACCAAGAAATACGAGAGCGCATCGACATTCGTCGCAAGACCACGAAAACCAAACGGGTTCTCGACCCACCAAATCGCTCATGTCAGCACGCATTCTGCGCAAGGATGTCACGTTTTACGAAACGATAATCCAAATTTGTTTAGTGTTGTGAACGACAAATGTTCAACGTCCTGAAGGACAAAGATGACGACAAGCTAATACTTACGCAATGTCAGCGAAAAGAAGACAGCGCAGTAGATAATAATCCTTTGAGTCTTTGACCACATGCACTACCAGTGGTTGTGAAAAACAATAGTGCCAGATCTACAGATCGGTACAAAAGCGGAACATTCAGTGCCGAATGAGGCTCACGGGGTATACACAATGACAGGGAAAAGAACAAACTACCCTCGCAAAAGCCCTCCTCTGGCGACTCGGGGACCCATCTCGAGTGATGTGCTACCCGGTCTTATGAAATTGCTGTTCACATGATCGTGGTTGGTTCGGGGTTCTCTTTCCTGCGTTACCTTTGTGCGCTTGGTTTGCCATAGTGCGACGCGTTTTAGGAACTCGTGGCTTAGACACAGCTTCCCCAAAAAACGTCTCCACAAAATGACGCATAACTATTTGGTGTCTAGAACCAGCTGCATTTAAGTAATACACAGACAAAGTCCCAAATCCATTCAAACCATGGTCCCAAATATTTGAGCGCCACGGGAGAACTTCTTGCTTACCTTTGATCACAGGCCCACTCAGTGACAGTCAAGAAACTCGAAGAGGCACTTGGTGAGAGGAGGTTGCTGCTGATTGATATGGCCGCTAAGACATTGATGAGTCCAATACTAGCAATGTCATATAGGTGGATAATAGTGTGGTTAACTTCGTATTATTTTGCCAAGTGTGCGTGTACATCGTGAGTCCGGCTAGAATGATCGGCGAAGATATATATCAAGAACTGTATTTTCAAAAGCGGGTGTTTCTCACGACATGGACCCAACACTGGAACCAGCATAAACACAGCGCATCTTGATAGTAAACAGCGGATGATCGATGATCGCTGGTCCCCGTTCAAAGGGTTCTCGCGACCGTCCAAGAACCCTGCCAGCATGACAATACAGAATTCCGTCCTCCTTGTGACCAGTGACAGTGGCACAGGCCCTAGTGCTGCCGCGGCCTGGTCCAGAACCACGGTTCGAACCGGACTTTTGGTCCGGTCCTCTGTGGTTGGGTCCATGGCCAGGCCCTTCCGAATTGTTCCAATTTAGTTCAGCCTTCCCGAACCGTTCCGAACTCTACCGGTATGACAATACGGAATTTCATCCTCAGGCTGTGACCCCGCCACATCATCTGTTTATGAAGTTAGCAAGCGTCTGAACATGAACACATGTAGCCTGCTTGGGGTCAGGTAGTTGGCGCAATTCGACGACAAAAAAAGTACAGGTAGATATAACAAATTCCAGATCTGTACGTACGAGTGTGAGGACGTTGAGACTTCTGTACTTGGATAGCAAATGTGAACTTGGATGGCAAGCATACGTACATGAACACATTGAAGCGTCTCGTCAAGGACGCTGCCACAAGGTATGCGAGAACTGGAACATCCACTCTATGCTGTCAATGATACTGATTAAGAAATTCAATCAAAAATGAAGATGTGAATTATTCAATGAAATTACCTCGCACTCCATGCTAAAAGCGCTTTCCTTGACGCGGGAGGTTTTTATTTGCACCTGAACACCTGTTTGTTAGCGCATATATCGTATCACAAATGTACACGCATACGCGTTTTTCCTTGGGCAGACCGCTATTCCACTCGTCGAAGCCAAGAGGAGTGTCTATGGCATTTGCATTTGCGTTCTCGACGAATGGCCCGCTGATATTCATGGTGAATCCTTGGTTGTACTTCAACTTCGCGACTGTGCCTTTGAGGCGGCTCGAAGCGCTGCGGTTGGATGCGGAGGAGATGACAGGCCGATAGTTCGTGACCTATGGGAAGAGGTTATTGAATCGATGAAGACACTTGTTTTTTGTGTATTGCTCACTGTTAAAACAGCTGGTGGACGCAAGCCAGGTAAGCATACAAAGCGCGTTAGACAACGAATGTGCGTCTTACGTGAACGGTGCCAGGTTCCCTATGCCCTCCTCACTGATCGTGGACATTAATGCGATGGGGTATGGTACAATGCCTGAAATAAAGAGCTTGCATATATCGCTGTCGATCGCGGTCACGATTGCGGCTGAACGACGGGTTGAGGAGTACGTACGTCTTGTCTGATTCTGTTGTGCTATAGACTTTCCACCCTGCAAATTCGTTTGCGACTGAGTCTTTTCCGGCAAGAGTGGTGTCAATTCTCCGATCGTACGTCCAAGATGAAGTAGGCGGTGGAGAGGGATGGACATGGAGGACTAGCTAATAGATGAAGAGAGCGAAGCTGGCCCTGGATTTATGCTTACATGGTTGCAGATTGCAAAAATATAGGTTTCGGGCCTCGTGTCCCGGGCGTCTAATCATACGTGAAGCAAGTTGAGGCTGTGAAGAAGCATAAAAGGGCCCGGTACACGCACCTCTGAAACTTAGATCAAGATACCCACAAGCTCTCCAGGAAGTTGTGCTCAACACCATCCACCTCCAGTAGAATGACTGAAGTGGAACAACCCGCCATTCGAATCACCACGGCTAGTCGAACATTTAAAGGCCATAAAGATAGTATCTTTGCAGCTGCAGTCTTCCCCGACAGAGGCCGTATGGTGACGGCCTCGGCAGACAAGACGCTTCGTCTGTGGGACTTAGAAGCCGGCGTTGTGTTGAAAAAAATGGAGGGGCATCACTTCGGTTTACGAAGACTTGCAGTGTCAAGAAACGGGCAATTAATAGCAAGTGGTGATGATGGTGGAGAACTCATTGCCTGGAACAGAGACGGCGAATCTCTCACCCAGCCCATCAAAGTCGACTCCAAACAGATATGGTGGCTTGATTTTTCCCCAGACAGCACATTGCTGGCGAGCGGCTCATGGGATACCACAGCAGAGCTCTGGAACACAAAAACATGGCAGGTACAAGGAGATCCAATCAATTGTGGTGCTGAAATCCGCTGCGTTCGGTATTCGCCGTCTGGTGAACATCTTGCCATCGCAACAAAGACAAATATTCAAATATGGAATCCAGGCAAGAGGGAATGAATCGCAAACTTTGAGGGTCACTCTGCGTACAATGGAGCATGGAATTTTACACTCACATGGACACCCGATGGCAAACAGCTTTTCTCGACTGGTAGTAATTCTGATCCAACCATACGGATTTGGGATTCATCGACCTGGATGCAGGTCGGTGAACCCTGGAAGGGCCATACCAGGTCTGTCAACATGATTGCCTTGAACCCTACTGGCACCCTTCTCGCGTCTGCATCTGAAGACCACCAGGTTCGCCTTTGGCGGCTTTTGGATGGAAGAACCATCGCCATATTCAAGCACACCAATGAGGTGGATTGTGTCACCTTCTCCATGAATGGCAAGCACATTCTCAGCGGAGGTGGGGGTAAAATGATTTTGAAGTGGGTAGTACCTTCGTCAGAGGACATTCTCAAGGACAAGGCATCGGATGTAAGTTTCTGTTCATTTTCCGTCCCTTCTTCATCTCATTTTCTTCAAGGATATGTTACAGGAGGGTGCCCCGAAGGAACAAGTGGCAGATAATGTGAGTTCCCATTCTTTGCCCGTCTTCTTGCATATTGATCCTCAATCTTCATGCCAAGGCTCGGCGGTCTGATTGCGAGGCATGTTTGCAGCTTCACTCTTACCACATAATCTGATCATGTGTGATGCAGATCCTCAGTATCAATACGACAGCCCGCGATGCATGCATAAGTGGCGACTTGCTCACTGCTGACAAGCTGTTGACGCAAGACATCGGCGCCGATGGCAACGACTACAACTCTTATGCGAGTCGCTCGTTTATAAAAGCAAGAAATTCAAACTGGGACTGCGCACTTGATGACGCGCTCGAAGTGAGATGCACTGTCCCATCACTACCTTTTTAACAGACTAACTTATATGGTGACATAGAGCATCAGTATTCAGCCATCCTTGATGGGCTGCATCTCCAAGGGCATCGCCCACTGGAAAACAACAGTTCCAAGACGCGACGAAAGCATTTGACCTCGCGTTCATGTACGTGGACGCAGATTTGAACAAAACTCGCGTTCTACTCTTGATTAAGGTACGTCAATTGTGTATCATGTACTAGCCACTTGCAAGACAGCTGTCAGGCTATCGCCCTTTTCAATGCAGATCAACATGACGAGGCAATTCTGCGCGTCCACGAGCTAGCTACCATTCGTCCCAATCCGAATTCTCTTGCCTGTGGTATCGTGGAAGTGAGTACTCCTGACATAGTCAACTCCAGATTCATGCGTCGATGCTGATCTTGCGAATCTCGCACTTCAGGCTTACCTACACGTTCAAGTGGGAATGAATGCATTAGACGACGCACGTCACAACGAAGCTGCTGACCACTTCATTTCCGCTGTCAACACCATTCGTTTTTCGTCCATGGCGGCCATCCATTCTAAATATGATGTCTTTGTGGTGGTAGGTTGATTGCAGTGCAACTGGAAAGCATTTTTTTCACGCCTGACTGCCTTTTCTAGTTATTCGGGTGGGACCTCAAGTCCTTGTGGCAAACTGCACACCAGAATTGGTGTCATGCGCTCCTTCGGGCAGGTAGACTTCCAGAAGCCATCAAAGCATACCGATACATGATGGATAGGGCTGATGAGGCTACGAAAGCACGCTGCCTTGATTGGTCGACTGGCAAGTCCTCGTGATGTCAACTGGATACACTCCTCAACCTCATCTTACTCAGCTTTCAAGCAAGATTGCAGCATGCTGTATGCTGCCGCTGGAGTGACTGACCTCGCTGGGAGCGGAGATGATGCCCTCGCTGCGGGTAATCACGACAGGGCTGTCGAGCTTTACTCTGCGGCGATCGACCTCGATTTTGCAACCGATACCATATTTGCGAACCGCAGTCAGGCGAGGTCAGGAAAAATGCTGTGGGACGACGCACTCCTCGACGCGGAAAAGGTGCGACGACAGCTACCGTCTCGTATCTGACGCTCATTTTGGTGATACGCAGGTGATCGAACTCAACCCGTCATCTTACTTTGGATATCAGTTGAAGCATGCGGTACTTCATGGCGCACACCGATATGATGAAGCCGTCGAGGCGTTCAAAATCATGCTCTCGAAGTTGGAAAATGCTCCCGACACGGAAACAACAAGTACGCCCCAAATAGCATGTCCTTCAACATTGTTGACTCTTTGTCCAGACCTGCGCCAACAGTATGTTAGTCCATCCGAAGCAGAAGAAACTGTTCGAGAGACTATCAAGGCTCAACTTGACGACGCCCCGCATCGTCTAATCAACACCTTTACTGGGCGCTTATGCAATCGCGAGGTACAGATCGATGCCTTCAGAATGAGTGCGGAGTACAAAGAACTTTTGTCATCCACAATGAGGCATGCAGACCTTCAAGCAGAGCGCATCCGAGACGTGGTGGCAATGTACTTCCGTTATGCCATGCTATCGCATAGGTGGGAAGGGACGGAGCCGTCGCTGCATGACATCCAGGGCAAGGTGGTATACGATTTGGATCCAGTTGGCGGGATCCCGAAGTTGCAGTCATTCTGTAAAACTGCTCGCGATATGGGGTATCGCTGGACATGGATCGACACCTGTTGCATCGACCAGACTAACAATGTCGAGGTCCAACAATCGGTCAACTCCATGTTTATCTGGTATCGCCACTCAGCACTTACCATCATCTACCTGTCGGATGTTCCACCTTCGTCGCAGCCTGGCGCACTCGCAAGTAGCATTTGGAACACGCGAGGATGGACAGTTCAAGACTTCCTCGCCCCAAAATTTGTCCTATTTTATCAGAAGGATTGGTCCTTATATCTCAATGATCGCTCTCCCAACCACAAGGATTCCCTTGCAATCATGCAGGAGATGGGAGATGCGACGGGCATAGATGCACAGGCCCTCGTCGCCTTCCGTCCAGGGATGAGAGACGCACGGGAGAAACTCCAATGGGTGTCGGCCCGTGTCACTACGTGGCCGGAAGATATTGCATACTCATTGTTTGGTATCTTCGACGTCAGACTACCTGTCATTTATGGCGAGAAGAAGCAAAATGCGCTTGGGAGGCTCTTGCAGGAGGTCGTAGCGCAGTCGGGTGACATCAGTGCCCTGGACTGGGTGGGCCAATCATCCGAATTCAATAGCTGTCTACCGGCAGACATTACTTCATATAAAGCTCCACCATACACCCTGCCATCTCTTTCCGAAGATGACATTCAGACGTCGATCTCCTCGCTCCGACATGTCGTCGCTCTAGATTTGGTCCTGAAACTTTATGCCCTGCTTGACAACCTGAACGCTCCACGTTTCGCAAACTGCAGAGTTCATCTACCTTGTATTGCATTTCGTGTCACAGCAGTCAAACGGAGTCGCGCGCAAGACCAGGAGATATACGAAGTTAAAGCCGATGGGCTTCATGACCTGCTGATCACCACGGAGGACAAGCTAAATCCATTCTCATCACTACGACCCACTATGCAGACACTCTTGCTTGTTCGTCCGTGGAATCGTTATCTCCTCGAGCTTCCTGATTTCGTGGAGCCGTCTGGCTTGGTAGAGTTGCCTGATGTGACTGACGACACAGAGAGCGAGGAAGGTTATTGGTCTGCGCCCGGGTCTCCATTACAGGATTCGCATGACGAGTTCCCTGAAGCACAGGAGTCGGTTGATTCAGAACTGAGCGATCGAGCCTTGCGATTGGCTGCTCGTCTTGGGCAGCCTTTTAGCGCATTTTTGCTAGCGCGCCAGCGCGGCGGAGAATACAAGAGAATCGCGTCAGATCATGATATTATTGCACAAGTCAAAGACCTTTCTTCTATTCTAGACATGGTCAAGACGCTAGAGATATTGTAGCGGTATGCATTTGTTATCTACAACAGTAATCCAAGAGTGTGAATTTGACGTATGAGACGAGCAATACCCAAGGAATATCCTCGAAGCTGATCTACAAGCAATCACACAACTGGCGACTTCCATGCCCTCTAGCCATGAGCTGCCCTGTGGCTATCGGTTGCGAATTGGATGGATAAGGAACATAATCTTCATCACGAATCAAGCCATCGTCAGCATCGTTGTGGTGCAAATGGATGTGTGAGACTTGGACTACAGCAAGAAAAATGTGCCAGGTATACTAGACTCGGGGTAAGATGAACATTGATAATTAGCGGCGATGCACGAGCGGTGCACAGGTAGTATAGGTGGGCTTTGAAGGTTATAGCAGATGATTGGTTGGTGGGTAGTCGAGACTGAAAACAGATGTAAGTTGGAAATGTGATGGCGATCGTTCTCGCGTGAATCTTTGTGTGAATGTCCGTGAGTAGTGACCTGCCGCGGCGGTGAGGGAGAGCAGTTAGAAGGCAGGGGCAATGTAACAGCCTGCTGCAAGGAGTCAAGTGCGAAGGAAACAAGAGATGGACGTGCATTCGAGGGATCACGAATGTTAGTATTCCGTAGAGGAGTCATATCTATGCGAGCAGTGGAAGGAAGGAATTTGGGACACAAAGTAGGTCGCTGTGAGTGTACTGTAGGTGATTAATATTATCTTGGGGACTGAGGGGCAAAAGATCTGACAGGCAAGATCACTCGTGATCGGACGTGTGATATCGATGCCAAAGGTGAAGCTATCGTGCACAAGTGATTGCCACTGCACGACTCGTCTTGTAAAAGGAAAGCCGAATCTGCGAGTTTTCGGTGCATCAACTTGAATACTTATGTTGCATTGTCGTCTATCTTGTCCTGCGAAAATAGCATCCGAGTCTGCGTGCACGGTATGTTGCAGATGTCAAAGAGCCGTATTGAAACAAAAGTGTTCCATATGGTAATCGACCTCCAGTATGGTCCAAAGCCAGGACCACCGCGCATCATGATGGCAAAGCAGTAGGCTTGAAGTTTGCGCCCGATGGTACACTAGTCCAACAACCGTTGTGCCTTCGGCACAGGAAGCAAAACGACCTGGGCTTTAAAAGTTTGCGTTCTGTAAAATCCGCGAAAGCGGACCAGAAACGGGTTCCATCACCACAAGCCATATACCACCGAAGTGCGCGTCTAAGACAGCCGGCGGGAACGGCAAACTGATGGGGTATGCCTCTAGAAGGTCGGAAATCGGGGGTCCCATTGACTAGAAAGTATTGTCCTACATAGGGTACTACAGTAGACATGCTCATAATGCATACTGTCGGGACCGCCAATAGTTTATGCATTATGAGAGATATGCAACACCACATATGTCACATTATTGTGACATATGTGACCTCCGCCAAAAGTGTGACATCATGCTACCTATTGTATCTGCTGATTGTACCGAGAAAAAATATTCTAGGAGGGTCTAGCATATGTAGATCACCATCTTGCATGCCGCATCCAACTTCGAGTTTCTGGCACAAATCAAGAAGATGTGTCAGTGTGATTGATGTAGCCGCTGAGTGCTGAATTGTTGTTGTTGTTGTCGTCGTCAAAATCAATCTCGATGACCTCGCCACTTGCGACGGCAACTTCGACATTCTGGTGAAAGAGCCGAAGTTCGAGGAGTGTCCTTTGTGATGATTTCCCACTGTTTCGCAGGTCGGTTGTATGCTATGGGCTTATCGCGGGTGTTATGCTCCAAGTTTAGGGACATTTTTGTGTATGATACTGTTGTAATTGCTCACTAGCTTCTATACATAGTTCAAAGAAAGAATACCGTTCACGCGGAACAATACATTTATGCAGTTCCTTAAGGCCTTACTATGTCCCACCCTGTTAATTTCGCACTTCATAATGCATACAAGCCATGTCAAGGCCATGCATTATGCAATATGCAATATGTATACAATTACATAGGAACATCGTTGGGATCCTGAAAAGTCCATCCATTATGAGCATGTCTACTAAGTAACTGTATAACGAAGCAGTTTAAATAGTGAAGTCGATAATTACCTACTGGGGGTACTCTGCTGCGGTCCGACATCTAAATAGTGTTGTTGGCAGAACTCGGGAGTTTTGAAATTCTGGCAAAACTAGTTGTGCTTCACGGCAGAACTCACGCGAAGGGAGGGTGGCCGAACCTCGCAGAACTCCAAGGTTTTCTGTTTTCATTCATGCCAATATAATTCCCTTCTGTGTTGGTGACGACATTGATGCGTTTTCCCACGTAGCCCGTCCGGACCGTCGCATCATATACTATCCCGCGACGTTAGTATTGCTGTCCGTAACAAGAGGAGATAAACTGACTGAAGGAACGAAAATATCTTACCCTTCTCCTGGTTACGCGGCAGGTAGCCAATCGCAGGTCATTCGAATTCATGGTGAAGGTCGCACTTGGCATTACAAAGCGCTGGAAGTGGGTCATCATGATGATCATAGGTTTCAGGCCTCGACTCCCGGGCGTCTAATGATACACGAAGCAGTTTAAGGCTGTGAAGAAGCATCAAAAGGCCCGGTACACGCACCTCTGAAACTTATATCAAGACACTCACAAGCTCTCCAAAAGTTGTGCTCAACACCATCCACCTCGAGTAGAATGACTGAAGCAGAACAGCCCGCCATTCGAATCGCCACGGCTACTCGAACATTTGAAGGTCATAAAGCTGGTATTTGGAGTCTCGCAGTCTTCCCTGATAGACGTCGTATGGTGACGGTGTCGCACGACAAGACGCTTCGTCTGTGGAATTTAGAAGATGGTGCGGTATTGAAGATAATGGAGAGGCATCACTACAGCATAGGAAGAGTCGCAGTATCAAGAGACGGGCAATTCATAGCAAGCGGTGATGATAGTGGAGAGCTCATCGCCTGGAATAGGGATGGCGAGTTGCTCGCCAAAACCATCAAAGTTCACTCCAGCCAGATCAACATGCTCGATTTTTCCCCAGATAGCACATTTCTGGCGAGTGGCTCAACAGATACTACAGTGGAGCTCTGGAACACAAAAACATGGCAGGTGCAAGGAAATCCAATCGGTTGTCGCGCCCAAATCGCCTGCGTTCGGTATTCTCCGTCTGGTGAACATCTTGCCGTCGCAACAAGGACAAATATTCAAATATGGAATCCAGGCAAGAGGGAATGCATCGCAAACTTTGAGGGTCACACTGTGTTCAATGGAGCATGGAATTTTACACTCGTGTGGATGCCCGATGGCAAACAGCTTGTCTCGGCTGGTATTCATGGCGATCCCGCCATACGGATCTGGGATTCATCGACCTGGAAGCAGGTCGGTGAACCATGGAAGGGCCATATTGATAATGTCTGGATGATTGCCTTGAACCCTACTGGCACACTTCTCGCGTCCGCATCTGAAGACCACCAGGTTCGCCTTTGGCGAGTTTCAGATCGACGAACCATTGCCATGTTCAAACACACCAATGACGTGTACTGTGTCACCTTCTCCATGGATGGCAAACACATTCTCAGCGGAGGAAGAGATAAAATGATCTCAAAGTGGCCAGTACCTTTGCTGTAGGACATTCCCGAGGCCCAGACATCAGATGTAAGATTCTGTTCATTTTCCACCCCTTCTGCATCTCATTTTCTTTAAGGATGCATTACGGGAGGATGGCCCGAAAGAACAAGTGGCAGATAATGCGAGTTCTCATTCTTTGCCCATGTTCTTGTATATTGATCCTCAATTTTGATGCCAAGGCTCAACAGTCTGATTGCGAAGCATGTTTCCAGCCTTCATTCTTACCACATAATCTGACCATGCGTGATGCAGATTCTCACTATCAACACGACAGCCCGCAATGCATGCATAACCGGTGACTTGCCTACTGCTGACAGGCTGTTAACACAAGATATCGACGCCGATAGCAATGACCACAACTCTTACGCGAATCGCTCGTTTGTCATGGCGAGAAAAGCGGACTGGAACCGCGCACTTGATGATGCACTCAAGGTGAGATACACTGTTCCGTCGCGACCTTTTTAACACAGGCTATCTTGTATGGCGATGTAGAGCATCAGCATTCAGCCATCTTTGATGGGCTGTATCTGCAAGGGCATCGCCCTCTGCGGTACAAGACAATTTCAGGACGCTGTGAAAGCATTTGATCTCGCGTTCATGTACGTGGACGCAGACTTGAATAAAACTCGTTTTCTACTCTTGATCAAGGTACGTCAATCGTGTCTCATGTACTCGCGACTTACACGACAGCTGTTAGGCCGTCGCACTTTTCAATGCAAATCAACATGACGAGGCAATTCTGCGCGTCCAAGAGCTAGCTACCACTCGTCCCAATCCGAATTCTCTGGCCTGTGGTATCGTGGAAGTGGGTACTCCTGACACAGCCAACTCCAGATTCATGCGTCGATGCTGATTTTGCGAACCTCGCACTTCAGGCTTATCTACATGTCCAAGTGGGAATGAATGCATCAGACGACGGGCGTCACAACGAAGCTACTGACCACTTCACTTCCGCTGTCAATACTATCGGTTTCTCGTCTATGTCGGCCATCCATTCCAGATATGATGTCTTCGTGGTGGTAGGTTGATTACAATGCAACTGGAAATTATTTTTTCACGGCCGACTGTGCTTTTTCTAGTTATTCGGGTGGGACCTCCAGTCCTTGTGGCGAACTGCACACCAGAATTGGTGCCATGCGCTCCTTCGGGCAGGTAGACTTCCAGAAGCCATTAAAGCATACCGATATACGATGGACACGGCTGATGAGGCTACGAAAGCATGCTGCCTTGATTGGTCCACTGGCAAGTCGGCGTGATGTCACTCAGGTATAATTCTCAACCCCATTTCACTTAGCTTTCAAGCAAGATTTCAGCGTGCTCTATGCTGCCACCGGAGTGACTGACCTCGCTGCGAGCGGAGATGCTGCCCTCGTTGCTGGTAATTATGACCTGGCTATCGAGCTTTGCTCTACGGCGATCGACCTCGATTTTGCAACCGAAACCATCTTTGCGAACCGCAGTAAGGCACGGTCGGGAAAAATGCTATGGGACGATGCACTCCTCGACGCAGAAAAGGTGGGATGACAGTTACCGTTTCGTATCCGACGCTCATTTTGGTGATATGCAGGTCATCGAACTCAACCCCTCATCTTACCTCGGATATCAGTCGAAGCATGCGGTACTTCATGGCGCACACCGATATGATGAAGCCATCGAAGCGTTTAATATCATGCTCTCCAAGTTGGACAATGCTCCCGACACGCAAACACAATGTATGGCCCAAATAGCATATCCTTCAACATTGTTGATTCTTTGTCCAGGCTTGCGCCAACAGTATGTTAGTCCATCCGAAGTGGAAGGTGCTATTCAAAAGACCATCAAGGCTCAACTCGACGATGTCCCGCATCGTCTAATCGACACCTCCACTGGGCGCTTAAGCAATCGCGAGGTACATATCAGTGCCTTCAGAACGAGCGCAGAGTACAAAGAACTTTTATCATCCACAATAAAACATGCAGATCTTCGAACGGAGCGCATTAAAGACGTGGTGACGATGTACTTCCGTTATGTCATGCTATCGCATAGGTGGGAAGCGACTGAGCCGGCGCTGCATGACATCCAGGGCAAGGTGGTATATGACTTGGATCCAGTTGGCGGCATCCCGAAGTTGCAGTCATTCTGTAGAACTGCTCGTGATATGGGGTATCGATGGGCATGGATTGATACCTGTTGCATCGACCAGACTAACAACGTCGAGGTCCAACAATCGGTCAACTCCATGTTTATCTGGTATCGTCACTCAGCGCTTACGATCATTTACCTGTCGGATGTTCCACCTTCGTCGCAGCCTGGCGCACTCGCAAGTAGCGCTTGGAACACGCGAGGATGGACAGTTCAAGAATTCCTCGCCCCAAAATTTGTCTTATTTTATCAGAAGGATTGGTCCTTATATCTCGACGACCGCTCTCCCAACCATAAGGATTCCATTGCAATCATGCAGGAGATGGGAGATGCGACGGGCATAGATGCACAGGCCCTCGTCGCCTTCCGTCCGGGGATGAGAGACGCACGGGAGAAACTCCAATGGGTGTCGGCGCGTGTCACCACGTGGCCGGAAGATATTGCATACTCATTGTTTGGTATCTTCGGCGTCAGACTACCTGTCATTTATGGCGAGAAGAAGCAAAATGCGCTTGGGAGGCTCTTGCAGGAGGTTGTAGCTCAGTCGGGTGATATCAGTGCCCTAGATTGGGTGGGGCAATTATCCGAATTCAATAGCTGTCTACCGGCCGACATTACTTCATACAAAGCTCCGCCTTACACCCTGCCATCTCTGTCCGAAGATGACATTCAGTCGTCGGTCTCCTCGCTCCAACATGCCATGACTGTAGATTCGGTTTTGAAACTTTACACCGTGCTTGACAGCCTGAACGCTCCTCGCTTCGCACACTGCAGACTTCATCTGCCTTGTATCGCATTTCGTGTTACAGCAGTCAAACGAAGTCTTGCCCAAGACCAGGAGATATATGAAGTCAAGGCCGACGGACTTCATGACCTACTGATCACTACGGGGGACAAGCTGATTCAGTTCTCATCACCACGACCCACTATGCAGACATTCTTGCTTGTTCGTCCGTGGAATCGTTATCTCCTCGAGCTTCCTGAATTCGCGGAGCCGTCCGGCTTGGCAGAGCTGCCTGACGTCGCTGACGACACGGAGAGCGAGGAAGGTTATTGGTCTGCGCCCGGCTCTCCATTACACAATTCGCCCGGAGAGCTCCCTGAAGCACAGGAGTTGGTTGATTCGCAACTGAGCGATCGAGCCTTGCGATTGGCTGCTCGTCTTGGGCAGCCTTTTAGCGCATTTTTGCTAGCGCACCAGCGCGGCGGAGAATACAAGAGAATTGCGTCAGATCATGATATTATTGCACAAGTCAAAGACCTTTCTTCTATTCTAGACATGGTCAAGACGCTAGAGATATTGTAGCGGTATGCATTTGTTATCTACAACAGTAATCCAATAGTGTGAATTTGACGTATGAGACGAGCAATACCCAAGGAATATCCTCGAAGCTGATCTACAAGCAATCACACAACTGGCGACTTCCATGCCCTCTAGCCATGAGCTGCCCTGTGGCTATCGGTTGCGAATTGGATGGATGAGGAACATAATCTTCATCACGAATCAAGCCATCGTCAGCATCGTTGTGCTGCAAATGGATGTGTGAGACTTGGACTACAACGAGAAAAATGCACGAGGTATACTAGACTCGGGGCAAGATGAACATCGAAAATTAGCGGCAATGCACGAGCGATCCATAGGTAGCATAGGTGGGCTTTGAAGGTTGTAGCAGATGATTGGTTGGTGGGTAGTCGAAACTGAAAAAGATGTAAGTTTGAAATGTGATGGCGATCGTTCTCGTTCTCGTTCTCGTTCTCGCGTGAATATTTGGGTGAATGTCCGTGAGTAGTGACCTGCCGCGGCGGTGAGGGAGAGCAGTTAGAAGGCAGGGGCAATGTAACAGCCTGCTGCAAGGAGTCAAGTGCGAAGGAAACACTGGAGAAGAACGTAATCCAAGTTATTATGAATGTCAGCATTCGGATTCTGGAGGGGAACCGTGTACATCTGCGCGAGAAGAGGAAGGAGGGGAGTTTGGGAAAGAACGTAGGTCGCTGTGAGCTCTGTATTGTATTAGGTGATTGTCCTAGCGGCTGAGGAGTCAAATATCTGACGGGCGGTAAAAGGAAATCTGAGTCTTTATGTGCAGAGTCATCCGAAGAGTGTGCGCTTGCTTGAAATGTTGTCACGCATCGTCATGTCACACTTTTATGAAAAGGAGCCTCTTTCAATTGATGGCCGGTTCTTCATGCTTCAATCCAGCTTTCGTCGCGTCCTGAAGCTACGTTTTACCCCACAAAGACTCACTTCGTTTTTTTGTTCCACTTCATGCTCTCTCAGTCCGGGTCCTCAAAGCCAGACAAGCACACACAATAAAATACGAGACTGTAATTCAAGTAACATCCAGGAACCCGCTCGACGCGTGTTTCGATCCCGCGTCAATGGTCTTCTGCGTTCTATAGACAGTCGCATTCTCGCAAAGGGTCCCGACGAAGTAGAGACCTATATCCATGACAAGATTTCCGTGGCGAAATTCGACAATGTATACCGCTCGACCATGTTCAACCGACTCATCCGTTTCTTGCTTGAAAGGGACCTTTTCAAGCTCGCTGTCTCGGTTTACGAGAGAATGCTCCACGAGCAATTTTTTCCAAGTCGTAGCATTAGCTTGAAAATAGCAGCTATGACTGAAATCGTGGATGATATGGCCGATGCTTTTGTCACTGCTCGCAACGTTGATCTCTCTGCGTCCGCGAATATGGTTAGCGTCATGGTAACAACATGTATGCGTGCGGGGCAAATGAGCACGGCAGAACGTTGGCTCAAGAAGTATGAGAGCGACTGCATGGAGCAGGGCGTTGCCCCTGATGCAGCTCCTTACGCGGGCATACTGGAGACATTGCATGAAATTCAACCAGAAAACTCCGCGGCCGTTCAGGCCACGTTGTACCGCATGCGCTCAGAGGGTGTCACACCTGATATATCAGTTTTCAACGCGCTTATCCACTCCAGCCTCGCTCGTCGAGAATACACCGAGGCCTTTGGGCTTTATCACGCCATCATGGCCAACCGCTCTACTTCCCTCTTACCCAGTGACCTCACTTTCAAGAAGCTTTTCCATGTATCCAGATTTTGGGGTCATAAACGTTCACGGAAACACAAGCGCCCGGATAATGCTGTCCCTCCCCGCCAGTTGTTTCGGGATATGGTCCAGTGCCATCTTCTGCGCACCGGGAATGCTCCCCTGGCACGTTCTAATATAATTTCAGTTTCATGCCTACACCTCGCACTGCGGACGTTTATGGCTCTCGAGGATTACCCCGCTACTCTCATGACGCTCCGCGCATTCGACCATTTTGGCTTCCAGCCGAACTTACAGACATATTTGATCGTCATCACTAGTCTTGTATTACGAATCAAGCAGGAGCTGGGACATGTTTGCAGGACTGGCCAATACCGCTTCGCAGATTTCGTCATGCACATGAGACCTCGGGAGCCTCCAGACGTTGACTTGCTAGAGCGGAGGATTCAGCATGGAGAACCTGTGGTGGAATTATCTGGTCCCGCCTGCGTTGGCCCTGAAACAGTCTCACACCTCCTCACTCTCGGGGAGCCAACTGCTTCATCCCGGTCTGAAACAGCTCATGCAAGTCGCAAGCGATTGCCCACATCTGCCGTCCCCACTGTCGACATGCTCATGGGAGCTACACCTCTCTCACCATTCCAAGAACTTTCGCTCGCACCGCTCGTGAGACTGTTGAGAAAAATGACGTTTGTAAACCTTTTTAAGAAAGCTGCAGCGGGTAAAAGGGAGGGCTGGGATTGGAAAGTGGCGGTGGGCCCCATTTTGTCGAGCGCAAAAGAGGAGATGTGGCGCGGCTTTGAGCTTCCTCCAGAGTCACGACCACTAACAAAGCGAAAGCGGAGAGGACATATCGGAGCTAAGAGGGGGCCGTTGCCGTCCTCGGCCTCGAGGATTAGAAGGATGGTTAAGAAACAGACCCTTCAGTCGATGCAAGGACGTAGAACCGAATGATCATAATCACGTGATTTAAGTAAAATTCAAGATTTGGCGCGTCTTCTTCGGTATGGACTCGAGTTATTGACCCAAGGAGTATAGTATAGTATGCCTCAAAGCAAATCGGAGCGCCCTCATAAACGTGCAAAACCTGAGCAAACCTCGCGGAAGGCGTATAAATTCTCAAATGCGATCGATGTCAGACGCGCTCTGCAGAATCAAGACCAGAATGCTCAAATAGAAGGTGCATAAGCCTTATGATCATCACTGCGAAGAATATTCACCAAGTCATGTAGCCCTGTCTGCATTGCGCTCGACTCTGTCCATCAAGTCAGGAGAGACTGTTGCTCCTCAAGATGAAAGGCTCGCACTTGTTGTGCAATGGATGGAGAGTTCCTCAGGTGCTCATGATATTTTTGAGATATGGGAGGGTATGAATCAAGTGCGTGCATTCTATTTTTTGTTTTGTTTTCTCAGCGTTTTGACGTTGCAATGCACTAGTCGTCCAGTCTATCACTCCTCGTGTCTCTGCTATCCTCTGTCCTTGCTCTGCTGTCCTCTCATTTCCCATACCACTCGCACGGCATTCCAATTATCAAAACGCTCTTGTCGCCAAAATGGATGCGCAAAATTACATCTTATCTCTCTGGTTCCAACGAGCTTATTCTCGTTTCGTTGAAACTGTTGAATAGTATCTCTCACTTCGGAGGTGGGAGGGAACGGAAGACACTTTTTGAAGCGTTTCCATGGGACACGAAGGTGCGTCAGCTTCCATACGCTAGCAGATCGGAATTTCTTTTTAAAAAACTTTAGACGTTGGCAAAAGTATCGCATATGAGGAGGAAAGGGAAAGGAGACACAGAGGATGCGCTCGCAAGACCTGGTATGTCCCCACAACATCTGTAGATCTATACCTGTCTGAACCTCATCAACCAGACATCCGCACTTATTACTTCTTCTTTATTCTCTCCTTCATCGATCCCGAAACTTCCTCACTGGTGAAATCGACTTTCCTCGAGCAACAGAGAGACATATTCCTGTCTATTTTCAAAGGTCTTTCTCAAGATTCGTATCTGGTAAGTCCTTGAAGTGTGCTCGGTTGGGCTGTGGTCTGATCCAAAAGTGAAACGGACCATGAAAATTGGACATGTGAGTGATACTTGGCATGGAAAGGAAGTAATTAATGTATGGAATAGCTCTTAAAATTGTACGAGCGCGCCGGCGCTGAATTTATTGTCGTTGACAGTGATTTTTTTCTCTAGACCTGTACCCTCTTCTAGGGTACAGGAACTGTTTTTTTTTTCACATCGTTTTTTTTGGCTTCAGAACTGTTAGTTTACTGCAAGTCTCAGACACATCCATCAAAGTATGACCAAACTCAGGTGTACATGGAACCCATAGATAACACATGATGTACATGAATTGTAGACTACTCTTATATACTGTAAAATATTAGTGCTTTTGGTTGGGTTTCTACATAACCGAAATATTGCAAACTGCGCACTTTGTCAGTCTTGAGCTCCGAGTTGCCGGTACTTTCTAAATCCAACAGGAACTTCAGCTACCATACTAGCTCTAAGTAATTTGAAATGTCAATGTACAAGAAAAAAAAATCTTCAAAGCTACACCACCTCTACTGTCCTGACGCAGTGCATCATGTCGCGAACAGAAGTTGTGTCTTTGACTTGTGCAATGATGTCACGATCTGACATGATTCTCGTGTATTCTTCGCCATATTTCTGCACTAGCAAAAATGCCCTGAATGGCTGTTTGAGGTGAGCAATCAATCGCAACGCTTTCTTGCTCAATTCTGAATCAACCGACTCCTGCTCTCCAGGGAACCCGCCATGCGAATGCTGCAATGGACACTCGAGCGCAGACGAGTAACTTTCCTCGCTCTCAGTGTCGTCAGCAATGTCAGACAGCTCTGCCAAGCTAGACAGTTCCGCAAACGGCTGTTTGAGGCGAGCAATCACTTTCTCGCTCCATTCCGAATCAATCGACTCCTGCTCTGCAGTAAACCCGCCATGTGAATCTGACGGGGACGGGGGACAGGATGAATCGTCTATGCTCTCCGTGTCATCCAGAAAGTCAGGCAGCTCGAGGAGACGACGGTCCAAGAGGCGGACGAGCAAGAATTTCGGTGTGGCGGATTTTGCTCGCGAGAACAGCTTTTTTCCCGTGGTGATGAGCAAATCACAAAGCCCCTTGGCCTCTACATCATAGAAATACATCCCTTGATCTTGATCACCCCTCCGCTTAAATTTGGTGACATCGAACACGATGCAAGGCAGATGTAACCGCCCGTGCGAGAAACCGGGGGGGCTCGTGCCGTTAAGCTTGTTATACAATTCTAAAGCCATCCCCTCAGCCCCAGCAACTGGCAGTGACGAAATTGATGCCCGAATATCATCTTTAGACAAAAATGGCAGCAAGGGATCTCCGTACGGCGTGAGATCTGCTGGCAGACAGCTGTTGTATTCGGATGATTTGCCAACCCAGTCAAGGACGCTGATGTCGCGCGACTGAGCAACAATCATCTCCAAGAGCCGCCCGACCGCATTCTGTCTGCCTTCGCCGTAGATTACGGGTAGGTAGACGCCGAAGATGCCGAATAATGAGTAGGCAACGTCTTCTGGCTCCTTGGTGACACGTTTCGATGCCCATTCGAGTTTCTTACGGGGGTCTTTCATTCCAGGACGGAAGGTGACGTAGAACCGTGAATCTATGCCCGTGACATCCTTCAACTCCTGCATGATAAACTCCTTGTGGTTGTCAGAGTGATGGTCGAGATACGGGGTCCAATCGCTTCGGTAGAAGAGAATAATGTTAGGAGCCAAGAATTCTTGAAGTGTCCATCCTCGCGTAATCCAAGCGCTCTCAGCGAGTGCGCCAGAAGGCGAGATATCTGACAAGTAGACAATCGTGAGAGCAGAGCGTTGGTACCAGCGAAACATGGAAGTGATGGATGTCGGGAGCTCCTTAATATCTTGCTTGTCTATGCAGCATGTATCGCTCCATGCCCAGCGGTACCCACTATCGCGAGCAGTTTCACAGAATCGCTGCAACTTCCCGATGCCGTGGACTGAATTCAACTCGTACACGCTCTTGCCCTGGATGTTGTACAGCAGCGGCTCCTTCCCTTCCCACCTATGGGATAGCATAACGTAAGCAAAGTACTTTGCCACCACTTTTCGGATGCGTTCTGTTTGGAGGTCCGCGCGCTTCGTTGATGATGACAAAAGTTTTTTGTACTCCGTGCTCGCCTTGAAGGCATTCGTCTGTGCCTCTTGATCGTATAAGCGACCAGTGGAGGTGTCCAGTAGACGAGTCGGGATGTTTTCCATGTAATCATAAATGACTTTTTGGATAACCTTTTCTGCGTGGAGTTGAGAGACATACTGCTGGCGCAGCTCTGGAGAAAGGGTCAACCATCTGGAGGTTTATGTTTTCAAGGCTTACCTTGTTGTCGTGTGTCGGGAGAAGTGTTCAACTTGGAGAGCATGGCTTGGAAGGCTTCGATAGCTTCGTCATAGCGTTGTGCAGCAAGAAGCACTGCATGCTTCGCCTGGTATCCAATATAAGACAAAGGGCTCTGTTGGACAACCTACATATCACCAGAATGGGTATTCACCACGCAACTGTAGATGTCACCACACCTTTTGCGCATCGAGAAGTGCATCTTCCCATAACCTTTGTTCTGATTTCGCCTTACTGCGATTTGTGAAGATGGTGTCGCTGGCTGAATCCAGGTTGATTGCCGCCGAGTATAGCTCGATAGCCTCGTCGTAATTGCGAGCATCGAACGCGGCATCTCCACTTGCAGCAACGTCAGTAAATCCTTTGGCAGCATAATGGTCCCTGCAGGCTTTCTCGAATTCTGAGTGAAAATGCAGGTGAGAACTGGGCCCGATAACATTGATGAAGACTTACTAGTGGACCAAGCAAGGCAGTTAGCCTTCGTAGCTTCGTCACTCATATCCATCATATATCGATACGATTCGAGGGCTTCTCTAATTCCACCCGACTGCCGGAGTGCATCGCAACGTTTCTGATTTGCAATCTGCCACACTGACTTGAGGTCCCAGCCGAAGAGCTGTACAGATCGCGGAGTTGGGCAAAAACAACATTTTTAATTACATCATGTTCACGCACCACAGCAAAATCTTCATATCCGGAAGAAATGGCAGAACAAATTGCGGATTCAGATGAGCCAGCGATGGCATTGACAGCAACGGCGAAATCGCCAGCACCTCCGTTGCGACGCACGTCACCTAAGCTATCGAGGTAAACCTATTGTGCGAGGTTCTGAATCAGTATCAACCGAGAACTGTACTGAATCAAGTCCATGATACTCACTTCCATGGCACTATAAGCAGGAGTATCACCATCGGGAGAAGCATCAGGTGGCTGGTGGACGTGTGGGATTGCCTTAGAAGGTTGCTCTGCGTTGAACAATGCAATGGCCTGAGAACGTGATGAATCAGGGAATATGGACGAAAACTTTGACCTGCCTTTATTAAGAGAAGAATAGTCTTCGATTGTCCATCCGTGAACATGGCCGCAAGGTCGAATGCTTCTATTGCACCCTGGATCTGCCCTTTCCCACAAAGAGCGATGCCCTCGGAGATATAGCCTGTCAAGGAGGGCTGAATCGTGACGGACTAAGTTACCATCACAGTTAGCATTCCAGTATGTCATGGGTGTCCAATATTATCTCACCTTGAGTGCATCATGGAGTGCACCATCCCAGTCAAGTTTTCGCGCCTTAACTAATGAGAGATTGGCATATGTGTTGTAGTCGCCGTTGTCACTGTCAGCAATTATCTGTTGTTCCAGCAGCGCTTCAGCGGTATCCCAGTCTCCAGTTATGCATGCCTTGCGGATTGTTGAATCGACATCGATGACCTGCAGGAAGTATCATCAGTAAATCACAAGGAGTAAAGGGCGGAAACATGCCTTGGAATCAAGCGAGGGTACTGCCCACTGTGAGATCTTCTTATCAAGACCTCCGGTGAGAATGTGCTTGCCATCCGTGGAGAAGATGACACAGCACACTGTGTGGGAGTGCTTGAATGAGGCGATGATTCGCCAATCCGAGAGCCGCCAGAGGCGGACATAGTGGTCATGAGACGTGAAAGCGACGAGGGTTCCAGTGGGGTTTACAGCAAGAGTGTTGATGCCCTTAGTAGTAAGGCCCCTGCAGGGACTACCGACCTGTTCCCACATCGATGTATCCCACCCCCGTATGGTGGGATCTGGATTGGAGCCCGCTGAGAGCAACCTTTTGCCGTCGGGCATCCACACAAGCGAGTAATTCCATGCTGAATTGAACTCGGTGTGAGCCTTCAAGGATTTTATTTGTTCTCTCCTGCTTGGACTCCATATTTGGATATCCCCGGATGTTGCTATGGCAAGGTGTTCTCCAGACGGCGAATACCGAATGCAATGGACATAATGACCGCAATTGATTGGAATTCCTTGCTGTTTCCACGATTGCGTGCTCCATAACTTTGTCACTTTGTCCATTGAACCAGTTGCCAGTACTTTGCTGTCTTGAGAAAAGTCCACCGAGTAAATTGCTGCAGAGTGAGCTTTTATGGTTTTGACCGGTTCACCAGTGTTGCCGTTCCAGATGATGAGCTCTCCGTTATGATCCCCGCTTGCTATGAATCTTCCGTTTCGTGATATCGCAACTGTCCACACCCAACCGTTATGACCTTCCATTTTCTTCGGCGTTACATCATCGCCTTGCAAGTCCCACAGAAGAAGTCTATTATCTCCCAAGCCCGTCACCATACGTCGCCCATCAGGAAAGACTGCTATTGCATATACGGTGTGTCCACGAGCCGCAAAATTTCGAACGGGCACTTTCGTTTGGATGATGGGCTGCGCTGTGTTGGAATCTGCCATTCAGTTGGAGGTCGACGGTGGACTTGCTCTGGGGATTGTTGGCGCCTTGCTCTAGGTCAATAGTACTCGCCATTTTTATCTTTTTTTTTCACAGCGCTAGTTCGTCTCGTGTCTTATCAGACGCCCAAGATATGGCTCAAGCACATGAGACTCCTTTTGTTGCATGGGTCGACTTCAGTCAGGACTCAGATCGTCATATCTGTCTCGCTTCTCAATCATGCGGCACTCAGGATTACATTTTTTCTGATCGATTTCGCGGAGGTCTCTACTAAGTGCCTGTCCCTCGCTAGTACTTACATTTTGCCTAGCTCCCTCCCACCAGTATATGTTACACGATAAAAAGAAATCAAACAACCTCCCCGCATAGCTAGTGAGCCTGCCAGCTTGCCCCTTGATAATCAATGATCACTGCCAGTCACTGCCCGAATAGTACTACTACACCGTAAATATAAATCATTAAGTAAATAAAAGGTACAAATGAAGTTTCAAACCTTTGGCTACAATATCTCTAAAGTCTCGATGTTCATTATGTCGCGAACGTCTTTAACTTGAACCGTGATATCATCAGACGCGATTCTCCTTTATTCTCTACCATGCCAAGTCATCTGCAAACTTCTGATAAGACACGAGGTGACAGATTGGCGCTGTGACATAATACAAAAATAGTAGTACACAGATTTGTGCAACTCAGAGCAAGACACCCACAATCCTTGGTTGCAGCAAGACCACCTTCATCGTGTTCAACACCATCAACCTCTAACTGAATGGCGGAAGCAGCACAGCCCATCATTATGATCAGCACACCCGTGCGAGCTTTTGAAGTGCGTGAATGCGCCGTATCTGCAGTCGCAGTATTCCCCGATAGACAACTTATGGTGACCGGCTTGGGAGACAATACACTTTGTCTGTGGGACTTGACGAATGGTGTTGTGTTGAAGAAAATGGAGGGACATCAGACCTGGGTGGGGGGCGGTAGCGGTATCACGAGACGGGCGGTTGATAGCAAGCGGTGATGCTAACGGAAAAATCATCGCGTGGGACGGCAACGCCGGCGAATTTCTATCTGATATCGACGTCCACCCTGCACGCTCCAGCTCAATTGGCTTTCCTCTACCTGAACCCCTTGCTATCGACTCGGATGTCCACTCTGCATGGATCAGTTCGCTTGACTTTTCTCCGGGTGGAACGCTGGCCAGTGGTTCAGGGGACAAAACGACGAGACTTTGGAGCACAGAAACATGGAAACCGCAAGGAAAAATTAATTGCGGTGCATCAGTCCACTGCGTTCGGCATTCGCCGTCTGGCGAACTTCTTGCCATCGCGACAGACGAGAATATTCAAATATGGACTCCAGGCGGGAGGGAATGTATCGCAAAGTTCAAGGCTCACTCTGCGTTCGATTCATCGCAGAATCGCTCACTTACGTGGACGCCCGATGGCACACGGTTGCTTTCAGCGGGCTCCACTACAGATCCTACCGTACGGGAGTGGGACACATCAACGTGGGAGCAGTTCGGTGATCCGTGGAAGAGGCACACTGGCTTGGTGACCGCTATTGCAGTGGACTCCACTGGTACCTTCGTGGCCTCCGCATCGCATGACCACCATGTCTACCTCTGGCGTCTCTCAGATCGACGAACCATCGCCTCATTCAAGCACTTTGATGAGGTGAATTCTGTCACTTTCTCCATGGATGGCAAGCACGTCCTCAGCGCAGGGAAAGATCGAATGATCTCAGAGTGGGCAGTGCTGGAGGACGATTTGCCTGGTTCTAAGGCACGTTTCCACCCTTCCCTGTTGGCAATGTAATGACCATGCATCCTATAGATCCTCGATATCGATTCGACAATCCGCAATGCATGCATAATTTGTGACTGGGATACAGCTGAAGCGCTGCTAACACAACGGATTGACATCGACGACAACAACCACATCGCCTATGCCAATCGCTCACTTGTTAGGGCGCGAAAACTTGACTGGGACCAAGCACTAAGTGATGCACTCAAGGTGAGATACACTGCCTCATCATGGCGCCCAAGGCTAAACGGAGACTTAGTCCGTCGGTATTCAGCCCTCCTTCACTGGGTGCATCTCCAAGGGTATTGCTTACTGTGGAAAAATGGAGATCCGAGACGCGATGAAAGCGTTTGATCTCGCGTTCATGTTCACGAAAGAAGACCCAAAGACCGTTCATCATCTTCTCTTGATTAAGGTATGCCAATGTTTTTTTTTCGCCTATACCTTATTTCATTAGGGTTTTCAGGCCATCGCTTGTTTCAATGCAAATCAATACGATGACGCAATCCAACGCGTTCAAGAGCTGTCCGATACTTGTCCCAAGGTAGACCCTCTTGCCTGTCATATCGTGGAAGTGAGCATTGTGCACTCTTAAAACTCGTGGCCGTTGACACTGAACTTATGCATATTAGGCATGTCTACGTGTCCAAATGGGAATAGACTCCTTGAATGACGCTTATGACAACAAAGATGCTGACCACTTCACTACCGTTGTCAACGCCATTGCTTCAAGCTCTCAGTCAGCTATTCATTCTGGTTATGATGACTTTATCGTGGTATGTTCATGTGATTTAACCGAAAATGCTTTTCATGCCCATGTGCGTGGTTTATCCAGCTCTTCGGATGGGACCTCAGGTCATTGTGGAAAATGGCAAACCAGAAACGGTGCGATGGACTCCTTCGCGCACATAGGCTTCGAGAAGCCCACGAATCGTATCGATATATGATGGATATGTGTGATGAAGCTACGAAGGCTAGCTGCCTTGATTGGTCCACTGGCAAGTCTTCAGTAACGTCCCCAGACTACAATTCTCACCCGCAGTTAAACATAGCTTTCAAGCAACGTTGCAGCGCGGTATATGCTGCCAATGGTGATGCTGTCCTTGCTGCAAGCGGAGATGCTGCGCTGGCTGTGAGCGATTACAACAAGGCTATTGAGCTGTACTCGGCGGCGATTAACCTGGATTCTGCAACTTATGAAACCTTTGCAAAGCGCGGTAAGGCAAAATTAGAAAAAGCGCTATGGGCGGACGCACTCCTCGATGCGCAACGGGTACGATCGCAACTATTGTCCTGTACTGAGCCTCACACCAGTTATACCCAGGTCATTGAACTTAACCCTCCCTCTTACCTCGGATACCAGTTAAAGCATGCGGCGCTTTATAGCGCGCAACGATATCATGAAGCCCTCGAGGCCTTTCGAATTATGCTCTCCAAGTTGGATAACTCTGCCGACCCACAGCTACGAGGTAGGCCATGAAAAACATGTGCCTCCAGATGATTGAACCTTTCCCCAGGGCTGCGTAGGCAGTATACCAGTCCATCCAGAGCACGGGCTGCTATTGGAAGAATTATTAATGACCAACTTGAACACACCCCGCTTCGTCTAATTGACACATCTACTGGTCACTTGTGTGATAGAGAGGCGCAGATGGATACCTTCGAATCGAGCGTGGAGTACAAGAAGCTCTTGTTGTTTACAATGATGCATGGAGAGCCCCGGATGGAGGACATCAAAGATACGGTAGTGAAGCACTTCGGTTACGTCATGCTATCACATAGGTGGGGAACGAAGGAGACAATGCTGCACGACATTCAGGACAAGAGCGTGTACAACTTGGATCCAGTTGGCAGCATCGCGAAGTTGCAGTCATTCTGTACAACTACTCGTGATATGGGGTACCGCTGGGCATGGATCGATACCTGTTGCATCGACCAGACTAACAATGTCGAGGTCCAACATTCGATCAACTCAATGTTTATCTGGTATCGCTACTCAGCGCTTACCATCATCTACTTGTCGGATGTTCCACCTTCGTCGCAGCCTGGCGCACTCGCGAATAGCACTTGGAACACGCGAGGATGGACAGTTCAAGAATTTCTGGCCCCCAAAATCGTCCTCTTTTATCAAAAGGATTGGACTTTATATCTTGGTGATTGCTCTCCCAACCACAAGGAATCCATTGCAATTATGCAGGAGATGGGAGATGCGATAGGCATAAATGCACAGGCCCTCGTTGCCTTCCGTCCGGGGATGAGAAACGCCCGGGAGAAGCTCCAATGGGTATCGACCCGTATCACCACGCTGCAGGAAGATATCGCATACTCGTTATTTGGTATCTTTGGCGTCAATCTGCCTGTCATTTATGGCGAGAAGAAGCAAAACGCGCTTGGGAGGCTCTTACAGGAGGTCGTAGCTCGATCGGGTGACATCAGTGTCCTGGATTGGGTGGGGCAGTCGTCCGAATTTAACAGTTGTCTGCCAGCCGATGTCATGTCATACAGCACTCCGCCATGCAGTTCGCCCCGCTTGTCCGAAGATGGCATTCAGAGGTCAATCTCCTCGCTCCGACATGCCATGGCCGTAGATTCGGTTCTGAAACTTTACGCCCTGCTTGACAACCTGAGCGCGCCTCGTTTCGGGAACTGCAGGCTGCATCTGCCTTGCATCGCATTTCGTGTCACAGCAGTCAAACGGAATCGCGCTCAAGACCAGGAGATATATAGAGTCAAGGCCGACGGGCTTCACGACCTGCTAATCATTACGCATGACAAGCTGATTCAGTTCTCACCATCACGACCCACTATGCAGACGTTCTTGCTTATTCGTCCATGGAATCGTTATCTCCTCGAACTTCCTGACTTCGTGGAGCCGTCTGGCTTAGTAGAGCTGCCTGACATTGCTGACGACGCGGAAAGCGAAGATTATTGGTCTGCGCCTGGGTCTCCATCACTGTATTCGCTTGACAGATTTCCTGAAGCACAGGAGTCGGTTGATTTAGAACTGAGCGGTCGAGCGTTGCGATTGGCTGCTCGCCTTGAGCAGCCTTTTAGCGCATTTTTACTTGCGCAGCAACGCGGCGGAGAATACAAGAGAATCGCGTCAGATCATGATATTATTGCACAAGTCAAAGACCTGTCTTCTATTCCAGACATGGTCAGGACGCTAGAGATATTGTAGCGGTATGCATTTCTCATGTTACTTATATCCATCATCCAAGACTGTGAATCCGACGCCACAGAATGTCCTTGAAGCTGATCTACAAGCAATAACACAATCGACCACTTCCACGCTCTGCAGCCCTGAGCAGCCCTCACAGGTGGCTAACGGTTGCGAATTAGATGGACGAGGAACATAATCTTCATCACGAATCAAGTCATCGTCAGCATCGCTGTGCTGCAAATGGATGTGTGAGACCTGGACGACAGCGACAAAATGAACCGGGTATACCAGTTGACCCAGGGCAAGACGAACATCGAAAATTGGCAGCAATGCACAAGCGGTCCATAGGTGGTGTAGGCGGGCTGTGAAGGTTGTAGGAGATGATTTGTTGGTGGGTAGTCGAGACTGAAATTGATGTTAAGTTAAACATGCGGCGGCGGCCGTTGACGCTCACGTTCTCTGTGTGTGAGTAATAGCTTACGGTGAGGAAGAGTAGTTAGGAGGTGGGGGCAATGTAGCAGGAGTAGTGCAAGGAGACTGTCGAGTCAAGTGGGAAGGATATAAGAGAAGAACGTACATCCAAGGGATCACGAATGTCAGCATCCCTGAGAGGAACCACTGTGTCCGTGTGAAAAGAGAAAAGATGGAGTTTGGGAAGGTAGTGAAATTGTCTTAGCGGCTGACTCGCTCCGAGGGGCAACATCCCGAATCTCGATATCTGATAATCTGAATGATCATAATCACGTGATTTAAGTAAAATTCAAGATTTGGTGCGTCTTCTTAGGTATGGTCATTGGTCCTGTCATATGGACTCGAGCTATTGACCCAAGGAGCATAGTATGCCTCAAAGCAAATCGGAGCGCCGTCATAAACGCGCAAAACCTGAGCAAACCTCACGAAAATCGTATACATTCTCGAATGCGATCGATGTCAGACGCGCTCTGCAGAATCAAGACCAGAATGCTCAAATAGAAGGTGCATAAGCCTTATGATCATCACTGCGAAGAATATTCACCAGACATGTAGCCCTATCTGCATTGCGCTCGACTCTGTCTGTCAAGTCAGGAGAGACTGTTGCTCCTCAAGATGAAAGGCTTGCGCTTGTCGTGCAGTGGATGGAGAGTTCGTCAGGTGCTCATGATATTTTTGAGATATGGGAGGGCACGAATCAAGTGCGTGCATTCTATTTTTTCTCTCTCAGCTTTTTGATGTTGCAATGCACTAGTCGTCCAGTCTATCACTCCTCGTGTCTCTGCTATCCTCGGTCCTTACTCTGCTGTCCTCTCATTTCCCATACCACTCGCACGGCATTCCAATTATCAAAACGCTCTTGGCGCCAAAATGGATGCGCAAAATTACATCTTATCTCTCTGGTTCTAACGAGCTTATTCTCGTTTCGTTGAAACTGTTGAATAGTATCTCTCACTTCGGAGGTGGGAGGGAACGGAAGACACTTTTTGAAGCGTTTCCATGGGACACGAAGGTGCGTCAGCTTCCATACGATAGCAGATCCGAATTCAAAAAAAAATTAGACGTTAACAAAAGTATCGCATATGAGGAGGAAAGGGAAAGGAGATGCAGAGGATGTCCTCGCAAGACCTGGTACGTCCCCACGACATCTGTAGACCTTGACCTATCTGAATCTCGTCAATCAGATATCCGCACTTATTACGTCTTCTTTATTCTCTCCTTCATCGATCCCGAAACTTCCTCACTGGTGAAATCGACTTTCCTCGAGCAGCAGAGAGATATATTCCTGTCTATTTTCAAAGGCCTTTCTCAAGATTCATATCTGGTCGTTCGGAAAGTCCTTGAAGTGTGCTGGGTTGGGCTGTGGTCTGATCCAAAAGTGAAACGGACCATGAAAATTGGACTTTTCGCTGAAGTGACAATTGGACATGTGAGTGATACTTGACATAGAAAGGAAGTAATTAATGTATGGAATAGCTCTTAAAATTGTACGAGCGCGCCGGCGCTGAAAATGCGGACGGTGATCACATCCCGGCAGATCTTGTGCACCATTTTCTCCTCGCTATCTGTACACGACCAGGACTGGGCATCTGTTTCAAAGACAGGGGATGGTATCCTCGTGATACGGATGTTGACGTCGTCGACGAGCCGAAGAAGGGCGGGAAAATATATAACAAGATCCTGAGTAACATATTGAAGAGCCTCAAGGCCAATGAAGACGCCAGGCAGCAGGAACTTGCGTTGAAAATTCTGGTGGCATGTCCGGAGCTGGTCGCTGGGTATGCAGCGTCGCTAATGAGAGATCCCCGTTAATGTTTGCTATTCTAGATACTGGCCTGCCGTTGCACTGACACTGGAACCCCGTCTATCGTCGAAATGGATAGCTAACATCGCGTTCTTTGGACTCGTCATCTCCCAACCTTTACCAGTCTCATCATTCTTCATCCCTGGGAACAATATTTATCAACCCGATCCACCACCGCTCTCAGCAATCCTCGAGAGTACCCTTCCTTCCGTCAGTACCAAGATGCATTTCTCCAAAGGACTGCAATCTACGTCCCACCTCGTGCAACATTGTACAGCGCTCGCGTTAGCCAGGTGCTTGACCAAGCTTTCCTGTGTCTTTCGTACATTCCAGGATGTTGAATCTGCACTCGAGGAAGACGAAAGTGGGCAATGGACGCGTCGGCGTCGAGAGGTTGAACGAGAGGCTCGGAGAAGGGTGCCAGAATTCCAGGTAGTGGTGGCGTTCTCACAAATGAAGGTAGATGCCAAAGAGGTGAAAGTAGCTTTGCTTGGGGAGAGCGCTCAGAGATTGCTTTGGTTGTATCATCTGTGTTTCCCTCAGATGGTTGCAGAGGCGAGGTTCGACGTAGGGAAGTTGTTGCAAGGTCTAGTGGATGCGTCCCAGGATACTGTAAGGGAAGCTGGGAACGTGTGTGGTCTGCATGACTTGAAGCAGTTGCATGTACTCCGATTATTACAAGAAAGCGATCAATTTATTTGGTCTGGGAAGGTTGGTCAGTATGATTTGATGTCTAATGTTGGCTTCGAGTGCTAACTAACTTTCGATCACAGCAAACTCTTCTAACACTTACCTTCATGCTCTCCTGAAGATATTTTGCGCTACCCCTACAAGAGCAGTCCGGAATACCCTGCGCTCACTGCTCAGGAAAACGCTTCCTGAAAGCATCCTTTTCCAAGAACACCCGGACGAGGTGGACATGTGGCTCGATTCCCTCCCAATAACTTGTCGTGGAACGGGTTGCGAAGCTCCAGATGGCGCCGCCCTGACCGACGAATCTGACGGAGTTGCCACCTTTCTGGATGACTGCGCGCAGCGATGTATAAAAACACCGTATCGATACTTGGAGACTCTTCGGGCTCTTCTACCTATGGAGAACTCAGCGGTCGATGCACCGAGTCCGTTGCTCATGACTGTGCTCGAACAATTTGCTGCAAAACTAGCGGGAAAATTGCTCACCCCATCGAATGCACTTGCCATTACTGGGTTTGTGAGAAGGCTCGTGTTCAAGCTAGCGGGCAAGCAGAGAGACTTGACGTTTCTGCGTATATTCTCTGGGAAAGTGGACGATGCTGCGATGTCTGAGAACTTGTTCTCCCAGCATGCTTGCGTTACCGCTGCGATCCGGCGTGAAGTGTCAATCATGCACAAGTGTTTCAGTCATTTCCAGGATGTGCGTAGACGCGCGGAGCCTAGCGCGAGTTCAGAGGTCGAAGACTTCTTGACGAAAATCGAAGGAGTACCTTTGCGTGTGTGCAGCGCTTATTTTTTTCATTCCAATGGAAATTGACTGCATTTTTCTAGCTGAAAGCTCAAGTGCACGCATTCACAACGCATACGAACTCGTTGACTGGTTGCGTTTCGTAGAACACACACTTCAGCCCCAAGATATCGTCCGACTTTCGGCCGTGGTCGAACGCTTCCATCCTCCCGCTCTCAAGGATTTATTCGAGAACCTTCATCCTGCAGATTCGCTGATGTGGGAAGGCGGTGATCTAAAGACTGCCTCGAGGCAGCTCCTCCAAGTGTATGTCACTTGCCTTTCCTTGATTCCTGCGTCGTTATGAATGTTAAATGCTTTACGCAGCCTTTCCTTTGATTGGATGTTCACGCAAAGCTCCGAAGCTGATATCGCGAACAAGCAATGCCGCGAAACAATGGTGGAGTGTCTGTTTCTCAGACCACCAACGCGGGTTCAGATTGAGCACGCCGTTTGCCTCATCGCACATAATATCTGCTCAATCATGGAACGGGAATCTCTTGTATGCGATTTACTGCTTTTGCTATCGGCGATTATGCGGAGGGCGCTTGGTGAACTCTCGAAAGAAGATGGCGCTCGGCTGAAGGAGTATGTCCTGTTGAGGGCGCCATCTATCCATGGCATGAGTATGTCTGGAGATCTTCCTGGTACTGTGCAAGAAGGTAATGTTCTCAATGTTACTTTGCGCACTTTCGTTAACTGTTTAAGCAGCTCTGTGCGCGTTTCTCGATATTTCTCTTGATCCCAGCAGTGAGGATGATAGGACAATGGTCTCCTCGATTTGTACATACTGGACGGAGTGTTTTAAGGCATCGGTTCAATCAGGACGACTGCAGACGGTACGATGATTCTATGCGTGAGTATTTACGTTGCTAATGTTTCTCCAGGGACGTTCCATCAAGTTGTGGCTACGTTATGCAGACCCAAACAATCTTCTAAACATCATTGATCAGGCGTGCGATGCCAATAATGCTGCCCTTACGCTTTCTGTGCTGGAGGTTCTGGAGTTTGCCCTTGATACCCTGAGGGGTTCCTTCACATGCGCTAGTTCGAGGATCCCTATTTCGCAACTCCTCAGGTTGTATTGGGTGTTGCCCGACTCCGAGGTGCTCGAAGAAACGATCGCTGTTGCAGTGACTTCACATCTTCCGCCATGCCATGATGGGCGGCCTCCACGAGCGAAGACATTGGACTTCTCCTTATCACCGCGATGCCTGCCAACTTCTGGAAGTTCACAGCTGGGAATATTGCCCGCTGATTTCATCTCGAGGCTGTTTCAAAAGGCGATTTGGACAGAATCCACGTCACGCATTGTGTCTGGGCTGGTTTATGCTCAATCCGGTGTTGCAAAGGAGTTTGTCGCGTGGTTCAACTCGGGAGCTTGGACGACCATTCCGTTTGAGCCTCTGCTATCATCGGTGCATGCTGTTTTGGATTCACTTGGTGGTGACGCCATCGATTTGTTTCATGATACCGTTATGATTGCACTCTTTGATCGTATGTTGCCTCAGCGTCATCGCCCTGAGGGCCTGAGACAGCTATATATCCGCTGCATCTGTATATTACTCAAGGCGGACGCAACTCGTAAACAGCAGTTCGCCAGCTTGCTACAGAAGAATATGCAACGCTTTGCTGTCGACCAATTCGCCCTCGAAAGCGTGTGCATTGCCTCGCGCTTGCAATCATTTCCCCCGCTGGCCGATCTCGTGACAGAATTAGCTGAGCGTGGACTGCAATGGGCTGTGCGCCATTTCTCTGGCCCTGAAGGCGAAGATGAAGAGGACCGATTAATTCTAGCCCAATTAAGTGCGTCGGATTGAAGAGGCTTTTCTTGTACCTTGGCTAAATTATGTTCGCAGCGAAAATCGCCAAGAAAGGATTCAAGGCAAAGGCGTACTTTGTGGAGCCTCTATTGACCACTATCATTCAGAACCGACTTGCTGATACCGTTGCTCTCGATATTGCCATTGCATTGCTGCAGTGCTCGCCCCTCAAGGTAATCATATCTTGTCATCTTGTGCAGCTTCAGGCTCAATATGGATGTTTTCAGCCTGTCGTTGTAAATCGAGCTCTGCAAAATATACTTCAACACCCTCAGTTCTTTAAACTATGTGGTCCTGAAGAGTCATCTCAAAGAGATCTTATCATCCGTTTTATCGCTGTCCTATTCCGACTCCACCCCACCAACACATGCCAGCCTTCACATATCATTCCACTCATGCGCATATACGGCGGGACCATCTCTGCCTCAGATCGAAATCTGTTGAACATCTTCCGTTTATATGAAGCTGAAAAGCTGACACCTATATCATCCATTCTCGCCAAGTGGTCACCTTCCCCTGGTGTTTCCACGTCAAGCCCGCTTGATGCAATACAAAACATGGATCCCATACGCATGTTGAGAACTTGTCATGTGTTCCCGATATGGAGACGTATGTCAGACGAACAGGAAGACGAGAAAGTTGGCCTGGATGAGCAGGTTTACGATCCACTATTCGTGACTTTGTTCGTTGCCCAAATGCTTGTGCATCATCCTCCAGCTTCGTCGCTTGAATGGGTGCAGACGTTCCGATCGAACGTTTTTAGTTTGCTCATCCGGTGTTTGTCTGCAAAAGATGAAAAGATTCGTGAAGCCTCACTCGGCTTGTTGGCAAGGGTGTGGAAATCTGTGGAGGTTCGTATATTATCTTGTTCTTCGGTATTCTAAGGCGTCGGGATGCTCACCCCTTGTCAGCTTTCGGATATGCAAGAAAAACAGCACGCGCTGTACATCTTTAACCTCCTGAAGAACCTTATCAAGCCCTCATTCGATGGTCCTCCCTTGCGGTTGCCTTCGTTTGCATCATTGATTCTGTCTCATGCTCTTCGTGGGGTGTTTTATCCTTCCAATTTCATCTACCCACGCACGGCGCGCTTCCTTCTTCAGCGCCCAGAACTTGACGTGACTGATGTGCCAATGCTATATGGCATGCTCTATGGTAGTTCGGATGACTGGAAGAAAGAGCGTGGATGGATCGTTAGGTTCCTGTCTGACGGCATGATGAGTACAGAGGATTGGAAGGTGCTTAAACGCCGACATACGTGGGAGCTTCTCTCCAGTCTTGTGCAGAGCTCAGTTCGCGATCAAGCGTTGCGACGCGCAGTACTGGAGGTTTGTTGCATTAACACTCTCGTCAATCCTTAATTCAAGTTATTTCACAGGTGCTCGCTAACCTGACTTCTAATGTCCAGGCAACGACTTCTCTCGTTTTAAGGTCATCTCTTCTATCCTGGATCGACATGCAAGTACAACTGCCACAGAGTAACGAAGACACTCTTGCTTGGCTAAGGATCCTTGAAAATATTCTGATCACAGCCAATACTGCGAAGCTGCAGCGGGCCACAAACGGTCAGTGGCAAGATGCTCTGTGCAGATGCTTGTCGCTGGTTCTACAGAATTGCAGTGGTATGGGCCTTATTTTCACTCCGTTTTTGAGGCTCATTCTCTTCCTGCAGCCCCATCGCTCCCCATTCTCCAACAAGCCGCTCGCGTGACGCTACGATTAAGTCTAGCGTCTCAGACCTCAACTTTTCATCTGTCGCATGTTTTCATGGCCACAATCAGCATTCTCGAACAGCTGGAGCCTTGCATAGATTTCAGCAAATCTAGTTCTGCCAACGGACCTGCCATTCCTTCTAAGCCACCGTACCACGGTCATGGGTTGCATATTCAACCACCAGTAACTGATCCCCTGCGTGCGTGGGGTGGCATTGTCGAGGACTTATGGCAGGCGAGTATGACGCTTGACGAAAAGTTTGTGAAATGGGATGTCCTGACAGGCAGGCTACTGCAGTGGAGAGGTATAGTCGGTGAGGATGGTAGCCCGATGGGTGAATGGGCGAGACTGGAAGCTGTCCGAGTATCTATGTCATCGATAGCCAACTGCGTCCAATGAACGCAGATAGTGATAAATTATAGCCTAGAAAATAATGTGAGAGATGATGTAGTGATCAAAATATCGAATATGCGTTCTCCAAGTTGATTAGGTACATGCTGAGGCACCTGATGAAAGATGATTACTTGATGTCAGAAGGAATGATTGTGCTGCATACCAGGTGTCCTGCTCCATCGATTCGCGTGACAGAGGAAAAACGCCTGCCTGAAGCCGGATCAATCAGGGCATCCTGTACTGCGCGGGGTCTACAGCACCACATATCCGTTCGTCAAGGATCAGCTTGGGTTTGTGGAACTGCGTACATGTACTCATTGTCACTTCCAAACACGATGCTGACGGGAATGCGTGGGCAAACTTTGTCCAAGTCCTGCACTGGTTTGGTTGCACCATCTGGTTCTCTGTACATTGTCTGAAAGTGGAGCTCAGTGGGATCAACTAGTTCAAAGAGGATCTTGGTCGCGTACCACCTCTTCATCACGCGAGCATGCTAAGCTGACACCATCGTAGGGTGCTTGCAGGTGACGCGCACCTGGGTGAGTCCGGAGTCCAAATTTCTACGAGGGCATTAGGGTGACGATATGACAGAATGATAAGAGGATGCAGTACAATATACAAATCCAGGACACGCGGGTCCCAGCGTTTACATCGCCTTCTTGATTTCAGGTTCTGGTACGCGTTTTCTCGAGAAGGCCACACGTCTTTTCGTTCGTATGCATGTTTGATGAGAACACGGCGCAATGGTTCCACTGCCTTTGCATTTGGACTGAGCATAGGTTCCACGAGGATGACAGAAGAAAATTTGAAGGCCGGTTCAAGGTTCTGCAATATGGTTCTAGTACAAGACCTGTAAATCGAGAGCGCGCATGTTGGAATAAGAGGCTAACATAGCAACTCCACCAAGAGAATGTCCTATTCCGACAAGACGCTGGCTTCGGAAGTCAAACATGGGTCTGAACCTTGATCCAGCAGACATAAGTCTATGGACAGCATCTGCATATTTGCGGCACCCGACTGTGCTGGTTCAGCTGTTCGTCTGTTATTGTGCAATCAAAGGGACTCACAGTTGTGGTAAAAAGGTGCCTGCCGAAGTGCGTCATCGTTGAGAGCGGCAGATACACCATGGTTTGGGCAGTCGATTGCCCATGCACATTTGATCTTCAACAATTTTGATGATTTGCTGGAATAAGCTGAAGAACACTGGAAGATACGTTCCAGGGTAGGCTGCCAAGTCTCTTTATGAAAGCTGGTCGAATGGAGCAAAACAAGTGTGACTGCTTCCTCGTCGTCCCAGTGAGCTTCAAATTCTGGTAGCCAGTATTTCTTGGCAGTGATGTACAGGGGATAGTGTTGGTCAGGTTCAAGTAGAGCTTCATATTCCAGCAAGTCCGATGTGGGCGACATGTTGGGACTAGTACTGTTGTAGTCACCTGAGGCACAGGGGAAAGCACGTGGGTGCCGTATTTTAGGTGTTGAAGTGTTTCAGCTTCTCAACATGTTCACAGGGGCACATCCTGTCTTTGATGGTTTTGGTCGCTATTCAACACGGCGCAGGTCAAATGCGAGGACAATTGAAGTTTTCTCACTCCAATTACTTTCTCTTGGAGAGGGTCGTAGTCGCTTGTACAAAAGTGGCCGAGAGCAATAACGATATCTTCTGCCAGTGGGAGATGCCGCGGCCGGGTCGTTGTTCGCGTCTTGAAAAAATGAAACGAGCATTCTATGAATCATAGATCATATCCTTCTCTCGCCAGCCTGTGCCGCCTCGCCTCATGACTGAAAGCAACTCTTGTGGGGCTTGAAAGCTTGGCCGGGAATGCTCGACACCGCGGAGTAGCCTTCAAGTTCGCAGTGATATACTTATTTTCTCTAGATCGGTTCTAGCTTGAGGCTAGGCTGTTGGAGCCAGCCTCAGGAAATTAATATCTCGCACGTGATCGCGTCGCGGTGACCTAATTCAATATATATATACGCGTCTTTGCATTTTTCCGTCACGGTTAACCTTGACCCTGTTCCAAAATTCCCTCTTTGTCTTGGGGATTGTTCGACGCTGCCACCCAAACTCGCCTTGACGACAAAAATCGGAGTCTGGCTCAATGGTCAGTGTTTATATATATATCTTATTTGATAGCTCTATCGTACTCATTCAGCTTTGATTTAGTTCGTGGTGCGTGCAGGTTGAGACTCATTTGAATGTAACTTCGCCAACGGGTCTTGCAGTTTTCTGGTGAACGTTCTGAATCGGCTCCGCCTCCGAATGGAGCAGTTACGAGGAGCCAGGTAGGCAAGGTAACATCGCGGAAACCTACTGCTCGTCAGCCTTTCAGGCAACCTCCGCTTGCATCGGGTGTAGCCTCGGCCGTTCGCAAGACTTCAATATCGACGAAACCAGTTCCATTTACGTTCAGGACTAATGTAACCAACCGCATTTTTGTAGCAATCAGTCTGTTACTGAGGCTTTAAATCTCATAGCTTCCTTCGAGAACTGATAGGTCCACCCCCGGAACGACCCTCTCACCGAAAGCAGAGAAGTTGGCCAAGGCCGAGGCACCCCCTGTGGTATATGCAGGCTGTACCTTGAGAATTTATGCCACCTAATATCTCCTTTGGCGGGCAAAGGACGATGATATTGACACTCGTGTAGAACCCGCGGAAGCAATCGACGAGCCCATTTATGACCTTGACACAGTGAAAGCTGCAAAAGTTTGTTCCTCCTATACCTGTAGGCTTCCTGATTCTCATCGATGCAGGTGGAGTTGAAGCATCTCCAGAGTCTGACAGTAGACACGTCAGACCTTAGTAAGGACCACGAACTACAAACCGCGCCTCTCATCACGAGAGAAGCGTATATCACTGCTGGATACAAGAAACATTCTACACAATATGGAGTGATGGGTCAGGTGTTGTCAATACAGTACGTCATTCCTCCCCCTCTGCGTCCCCAATATCCACGCTCGGCATCAAGTTCGAAATCAAGTACCTACGTCCCTGTAGATCCTAGACTCTATGTCAACACGGCGAGTCCTTCAGATCAACATTTCGCCTATGTATCTCATGAGCTCTCTAGAATACACCGTTCACTGCTGTAGTGTGTGGAGTACAAGGCTCGGGAAAATCACATACAGTTTCGGTCCTCCTCGAAAACATGCTCATTCCGAAACTCCAGGAAATAGGCTCCCTGCAGCAGCCTCTAGCAGGACTCGTTCTCCACTTTGGGGAAGGTGGTATCTGTTCCCTTCCGAGCGAGGCTGCATGGGTAGGTGTCCCGTCAACGGAGGGTGTAAGGACGCCGAAAGTGCGAGTCTTCGTGTCAAAGTCTTCCCTAAATACTATGAAGAGTGTTTACGCTCCTCTCGGAAATAACGTTGAAGTAGTTCCTTTACTATTCAACGAGGCAGAGTTGGATGCACAAGCTTTTCTATCTATGATGGCCGTTGGGTCGTCAGATTCAGCGCCACTTTACATCCAGATTGTTCTCGTAAGCTATAAAGGATAATCCATTCAGGATGTGTTATAGTCTGACCGCTTCTTTCCAGAGCATTCTCCGAGATTTGGGGGAGAGATTCTCGTACAAACTATTCATGGAGAGACTTGACGAAGAGAAGAGAACATTCAACCCCGCGCAAATTACCGGTCTTGAGCAGCGTCTGACCCTCCTGAACTCGTTCATGGAGCCCAATCGTCCGCAGCAAGCCACTTTTGGTTCAAGGACGTACGCCAATATCAGTGGGCCCAGATCAAATGTTATTGCTCCCAAATCGACATCGCATCGTTTCGCTGCGGGACATTTGACCATTGTTGATTTATCGGATCCATTCATTGACCCAGGTTCTGCGTGTGGCTTGTTCGAGATCGTCACGAGGCTATTCGTGAGGGCTGAGGTTGAGACTGGAAAGGTTCTTGTCGTCGATGAAGCCCACAAGGTATTTCGCTCGATGTCTCTTTGAAGTTGTGCCGTTCTAACGTACTGCATATAGTACTTGTCCACGAACAGAGGTGTTTCAGGGCTAACCAAGGCCCTTTTTACCCTCACGAGAGAGCAGAGGCATTTAGGGATGCGTGTCATCATTTCTACCCAAGGTAATTCCAGCCCTCAGTCAGACGGAGAGGCAATGCTTATACAAAACCCAGAGCCAACTGTAGTGCCACCCGTTCTGTTAGACTTGTGTACCGTCGCTATCATGCATCGATTTTCTTCTCCGGCGTGGTGGGACCACCTTGCACGGCACATTTCTGCCGACGTGTCTGTAGATGCAGCATTTGACACGGTTGTTAAGCTCCAGGTACGTCGGACGCTTGAACAGGGGGGCTCTGCTAATGCGCCGCACACGTCCAGACTGGCCAGGCGATTGTTTTTGCGCCATCAGGGCTTGGCGTGTTCCCTCAGGATGCAGAAATTCCTGGTCCGAGGAGAGTTAAAGGAGATACCCCGACTGCCTTGAAGATGAGCCAATTTGGAAGACGTTACATTATCATGAAGACACGCGCTCGCGTCACGAAAGACGGAGGGACATCGGTTCTTGCTGTTCCTCGTCAAGAAGAGAGCGAGGAGTCTGAGAGCGAGGAGTCTGAGAGAAAGGTGTCTGAGAGCGAAGAGTCTGAGAGCGAAGAGGAGGTATCTGAACCCGAGGAATCTGAGGATGAGGAATCTGAATAAGTTAATCACATCTTACCTAATTATGAATAGACACAATACTGATTCCCATCAATACTTATTTCATATGTAGCCTAATTCATAAAAGCATTTTCGTAGAAACATGTGCGAGGTTGTTTTTATATGTTTACCAAAGCCTTGTAAATTCAACAAGAACAAACAACATTCTGTTACTGCCGCAGTGTCAGTAGGACTCACTCACTACCAAAGCGCATTTTCCTACTATCCATAGCTGGTGTCTAGCGTTCCCCTATATTCAGTGCACTTTTTCCATTATCTCGTTTTGTCTTTGTGCTTTCTAAGGCCATGGCCGCCAACGTCAGGGTGCGGCGTCCAGCTACTCCACCGCCCGGTCTTCCACATGTTGCTCCTTCATCTCATAAATATCCGCCAATACGACAAGACCACCTGAACGCAGATGAACGACGTGAAGCAGCTTCCAAGGGGTATGGACCTGGGCAGAGAAGTCATTCATCAGGTGGTCTCAACATCACATCTGGGGAATGGAAACTACTGGCGGTTGTCCTTCTAATTGCAACTGGCGTCAGGATGTTCCGACTATCGAAACCAGATAGTGTGGTGTGAGTGTGCCAGATACTCACTCTACCCGTCTGACATATCCACCAGTTTCGACGAGGTGCACTTTGGCAAGTTTGCGGCGCGCTATATCAAAACGCGGTATTTCGTCGACGTGCACCCTCCACTTGCAAAGTTGTTGATCACTGCGGCGGCCTTCATATCCGGCTTCAACGGCGATTTTGACTTCAAGGAGATTGGCAAGTGAGTGTGTCGGAAACGATATACTTCTATTGTTGAGCATATGCATTAACTAGGGTCTTTGAAAATGCGCCATATGTGGCTATGCGAATGGTGCCCGCTACGTTTGGAGTCGCAACTGTCCCAATCGCGTATCTCACCCTACGAGCTCTTGACTGTCGCGCCACCACTGCACTACTAGCATCAATATTCCTGACATTCGAGAATGGACTGGTCACACAATCTCGCCATATTCTTCTGGATTCTCCCCTCGTATTTTTCACGGCCCTCACCATCTTCCTTTTTGTCGGGTTTTCGAATGAGGACAAGAAAGAACCATTTGGCACACAATGGTGGACATGGCTTATTTTGACTGGTCTGTCCCTAGGCGCTGTCGTTTCCTGCAAATGGGTTGGTCTCTTCACAATTGCGACGGTTGGTGTGTGCACTATCCTGCGATTGTGGCTTCTCTTGGGCGATCTTCGTGTCAGTCCAAGGATGTGGGCGAGGCATTTCTTCGCGCGGGCTCTCTGTCTCATCTTGATTCCTATCCTTTTCTACATGACCATGTTCCAGCTGCATTTCCTTATTCTTGGAAGCTCAGGAGAGGGTGACGCATTTATGAGCTCAGAATTCAGGCAGACACTGGGGCGCGGGATGGAGGACACGTACGCAGGTCCGTATATTGCGGTGATGTACATGGATGTGCTCATTTCATGTTATTGTAGATGTTGCCCTTGGTTCAGATATCACCATCCGACATCTAAACACACAAGGCGGTTATCTGCACTCCCATGCTCACAACTACCCTGGAGGAAGTGCACGTACGTGTGGCCTTTGCTTTATCTCATCTCCCATTGAATAGCTTGATAGAGCAACAAATCACACTTTACCCGCATAGGGATGATAATAATCTCTGGCGAGTGCTCAACGCAACAGTTGATGGCTATGAACAGTACGACTACGAGCACAAGCCTATCGTGTATATTGACCACGGCTCCCGCATCAAGCTAAGGCATATCGTGACCGACAAAGCCCTCCATTCGCACGAAGTCCGCCCGCCCGTCTCAGATGTCGACTTCCAGAATGAGGTTTCAGCGTACGGCTTGACCGGTTTTGTAGGCGACATCAATGACGACTGGGTTGTTGAAATCGAAAAGAGCGATAAAAGTGATAAAGAGTCGAGCAAACGCTTGAGGACGTTAAGAACGCATTTCAAGCTCAGGCACCTTAATACAGGCTGCTACCTCTTCTCGCACAAGGTGAAACTCCCTGAATGGGGTTTCGATCAGCAGGAGGTCACGTGCAACAAGAACGCTGTCAAGGCCAACTCGTTATGGTACGTCGAGACTGCTGCAAAGCATCCACAATGTAAGGTCTCTGTATCACTTGTCATCGAGTGTGTTCTCAGAACCGTCTCTTTCATAGTATCGACCGATGCCCCCAAGGTCAATTACAAGATTCCTGGATTCTTGTCCAAGTTCTGGGAGCTGCAACGGGTCATGTGGACAACGAATGCTGGATTGACCGACCGTCACATGTATGACTCTAGACCTTTGACCTGGCCTCATCTTCGACGTGGTATTGTGAGTTGTACGATTGAAGTTGTGATTCATATCTGATTGGTTGTATATCAGAATTTCTGGGTCAAGGATCATCGCCAGATCTACTTAATCGGTAATCCATTTGTTTGGTGGTCAAGCACGGCTTCGATCATCACATATATGATCGTCAGAGGCTTCCTCCTACTTCGCGCGAAGAGAGGATACCGCGATTTTGACAACAGTGAGAATTAGCGCAATTTACTCTTGTGTCATGCTGATCCAGGTAACCTGTTTTAGCCAAGGTTGTCAAGTATGATTCCCTCTGTGGTTTTCTCTTTGTTGGGTACTGCATGCATTACTTTCCTTTCTTCCTCATGGGCCGTCAACTCTTCCTTCACCACTACTTCCCTGCGCTGTATTTTGCAATTTTACTTAACTGCGCTGTTTTCGACCTCGCCACATCGACTCTACGACCAAAGATTCGGTTACAGATCGCCGCCGTCCTTATGGTGATAGCGGTCATTACATACTCGAAGTTTAGTTCCTTGACGTATGGTGATCCCTGGACGAAAAAGAAATGCACGAACGCACAGTGGGTGAAGACTTGGGACTTTGCCTGGTGAGTCTTGGATGTTCCATCAAGAGTTTGGGTTTTGACGAGCGTTTGTTAGTAACGAGTTTTTAGACGAGGTAGGTTTTATATAATTCGTGGAGCACACTGGCTAAACGCCGAACAGTACTCTCAGTATTCAGGCGTCACTGTTCCTACTTTGAACCGGACCACCCCGGTGGCAACCATTGGCGGTGAGCCCGGGGGGCGCGCAGCCATTGTGGTTGAGGACAAGCTCGGGCAAGATGGGGTTGCGCCACCTGAAGACGAACAGAACACCGCCGTCCCTATTGGTGTGCCGGAGCCCGGGCGGGATGTATTTGCCAAGGACAAACAGAAGGAAATCAAGAGCCTGAGGATTGCGTTACAAGATGTGCCGGTTATTAATGTGGATGAGAAGGAGATTAGCGTGGTGGCATTTGAACCGACCAGTGCAGCATCCGAAGTAGTGGCTGAGGGAAAAGAGGAGGTTAAGGTGCAAGCAGGCGACGTGGGTGCTACCGGTGAGTCGGAGGATGATGCGCGTCCTAAAGTCATCGGCATCCTGGAAAAGGATATGGAAGTGGAGCTGGGTGGGGATGTTGACGATCATCGGAAACCTCACGGGCCTCTTGACCACGAGGAGGCCATTGCAGATCAAGTGGCGCATGAGTTGTATCCTGAGGCCAGGGACGCTGAGTAAATTATTTAGGAATCTGTAATTTGTTGCTATAGATGTGTTGAGTGGTATTTCTTGAGTCGACTTGATCACACTTGACGATACTAACAATCTACTAGTACATTATGTCTTGAGGTACGCTGCGCGGCCGGCTCATCTTGTAAAAGGAACTTCTGTGCGGGTTTGCGTCTAGTATGTTGTCGTCTATCAAGTGTCCTACGAAAATAAGATCCCAGTCTGCGTGCATGGTATGTTGCAGATGTCAAGGAGCCATACGTGTATTAAAGCTGTTCCAAAAGTAATATATAGTAATCGACCTTCAGTAGGCGCAGTCACTCAGTTGGCTTGTCTGGAAGTTTGCGCCCTTGTGGATTACAGCTATTATCATATCGATAGTGGTCTGCCTGGCCTGTTGGGGAGTGAACCCTCAGGCCTCAAGATTGGTCCAATTGTTGCAAGGCAGACTCGGATTGTTTAGATCAACTTACAACAGACCTGCTGGACAATCATTGAGAAGTCCTTCATAACCCCACAGCGAAATGAACCCAGCTTTCATCCGAAATCGCCGACGCGGGCACTCAGACTCTTGGGCTGCATCCCGTATTCATGCAAACTTTGGAAGTCTAAATATACAGGCAATATTGTAGTGAGCTAATTGTATGTCAGTTTCGTGAAGGAAGGTCAAAAAGAATGACGTGCTGCACTGGGCTGGGTGTGGTAATTCGGACAGGCGTGCACATGATTCATGCAGTCCTGCAAGACCAAACGTGATCGTAGCATGCTATGGTTAAATAGGGCTCGACGGTGGGCCGCGAAGTAACCAATGCAAAATTATATCATGTCGGGAAAGATAGTGGATACATCAATACGCCAGTTGTTGATTTGAATATAGGTTCCAGGGCGTTCAGCCTCGTGTCCTGGGCGTCTAATTATATACGAAACAGGTTGAGGCTGTGAAGAAGCACCAAAGGGCCCGGTACCCGCACCTCTGAAACATAGATCTAGACATCCACAAGCTCTCCAGCACGTTGTGCTCAATACCATCCACCTCGGGCAGAATGACGGAAGCAGGACAGCCCACCATTCAAATCAGCAGGGCTAATCGAACATTTCAAGGTCATGAAGATTGTGTCTTTGCAGCAGTCTTCCCCGATAGACGCCGTATGGTGACGGCCTCATGGGACAAGACACTTCGTTTGTGGGACTTAGAAGACGGTGTTGTGCTGAAGATAATGGAGGGGCATCGCTTCAGCGTACGAGGACTTGCAGTATCAAGAGACGGGCAATTAATAGCAAGCGGTGATTATGGCGGAGAGCTCATCGCCTGGAACGGAGACGGCGAATCTCTTACCCAGCCGATTAAAGTCCATTCCAGACGGATCTACTCGCTTGATTTTTCCCCAGACAGCACATTGCTCGCGAGTGGCTCATTGGACAACACAGCGCAGCTCTGTAACACAAAAACATGGCAAGTGCAAGCTTGGAGATCCAATCAATTGCGGCGCTGAAATCAACTGCGTTCGTTATTCGCCATCTGGTGAACATATTGCCATCGCGACAGACAACAATATCCAAATATGGAATCCAGGCAAGGTATGCATCGCGAAGTTCCAGGGCCACACTGCGTTTGGCAATAAAGCATGGAATTACTCACTTGCGTGGACGCACGATGGCACAAAGCTTATCTCGGCCGGTTCTGCTAGTGATGCCACCATACGGATCTGGGATACATCGACCTGGATGCAGGTTGGTGAGCCCTGGAAGGGCCATACTGCGAATGTCTTCATGATCGCCTTGAACCCTACTGGTACCCTTCTCGCGTCTGCATCTCCAGACTACCAGGTTCGCCTTTGGCGGCTTTCAGATCGACGAACTATCGCCATATTCCAGCATACCAATGAGGTATTTTGTGTCACCTTCTCCACGGATGGCAAGCACATTCTCAGCGGAGGAAAAGATAGAATGATCTCAAAGTGGGCAGTACCTTTGTTGGACGATATTCTCAAGGACAAGGCATCAGATGTAATATTCTGTTCATTTTCCGTCCCTTCTTCATCTCATTTTCTCCAAGGATGCATTACTGGAGGATACCCCGAAAGAACAAGTGGCAGATAATGTGGGTTCCCATTCTTTACCCTTCTTCTTGCAAATCGATCCTCAATCTTTATCCAAAGGCTCAGCAGTCTTATTGCGAGGCATGTTTCCAGCATTCACTCTTACCACGTAATCTGACCATGCATGATGCAGATCCTCGCCATCAACACGACAGCCCGCGATGCATGCATAACCGGGGATTTGACCACCGCTGACAGACTGCTCACCCAAGAGATCAACGCTGATAGCGACGACTATAACTCTTACGCGAATCGCTCATTTGTGAAGGCAAGAAATTCAGACTGGGACTGCGCACTTGCTGATGCACTTAAGGTAGGATACACTGTCCCGTCGTGACCTTTTTAACACAGGCTAACTTGTATGGTGATATAGAGCATCAACATTCAGCCATCCTTGATGGGCTGTATCTCCAAGGGCATCGCCCACTGTGGAAAACGACAGTTCCAAGACGCGACTAAAGCATTTGACCTCGCGTTTATGTACGTGGACGCAGACTTGAATAAAACTCGTATTCTACTCTTGATTAAGGTACGTCATTCGTGTCTCATATACTCGCTACTTACACGACAGCTATCAGGCCATCGCCCTTTTCAATGCAAATCAACATGACGAGGCGATTCTGCGCGTCCAAGAGCTAGCTACCACTCGTCCCGATCCGAATTCTCTTGCATGTGGTATCGTGGAAGTGAGTGCTCCTGACACAGTTAACTTCAAATTCATGCGTCGATGCTGATTTTGAGAATCTCGCACTTCAGGCTTATCTACACGTCCAAGTGGGAATGAATGCATTAGACAACGCACGCAACAACGAAGCTGCTGGCCACTTCACTGCTGCTGTCAACACTATCAGTTTCTCGTCTATGTCAGCCATCCATTCTAAATATGATGTCTTCACGGTGGTTGGTCGTTTGCAGTGCAACTGGATTCATTTTTTCACGCCCGACTTGCTTTTCTAGTTATTCGGGTGGGACCTTAAGTCCTTGTGGCGAATTACACACCAGAATTGGTGCCATGCGCTCCTTCGGGCAGGTAGACTTCCAGAAGCCATCAAAGCCTACCGATATATGATGGATACGGCTGATGAGCCTACGAAAGCACACGGCCTTGATTGGTCCACTGGCAAGTATTTGTCATGTCAACCAGGTATAATTCTCAACCCCGTCTCACTTAGCTTTCAAGCAAGATTGCAACGTCCTATATGCTGCCGGCGGAGTGATCGACCGTGCTACAAGCGGAGATGCTGCCCTCGCTGCGGGCAATTACGACAGGGCTGTCGAGCTTTACTCTGCGGCGATCGACCTTGATTTTGCAACCGATACCATCTTTGCGAACCGCAGTAAGGCGAGGTCGGGAAAAATGCTATGGGACGACGCACTCCTCGACGCGGAAAAGGTGCGATGACGGTTACCATTTTGTATTCGACGCTCATTCTGGTGATACGCAGGCCATCGAACTCAACCCTTCATCTTATTTTGGATATCAATCGAAGCATGCAGCACTTCATGGCGCACACCGATACGATGAAGCCATCGAGACGTTCAAATCCATGCTCTTCAGGTTGGAAAATACTCCCGACACGCAAACGCAAAGTATGTCGCCAAATAGTACATCCTTCAACATTGTTAACACTTTGTCCAGACTTGCGCCAACAATATGTCAATGCATCCGAAGTAGAAGGAGCTATTCAAGAGACCATCAAGGCTCAACTCGACGATGCCCCGCATCGTTTGCTTAATACCTTTACTGGGTGCTTATGCGACCGAGGGGTACAGATCGATGCCTTCAAAACGAGCACAGAGTATAAGGAACTTTTGTCATCATCATTGGTGCACGTAGATCTCCCGATGCATCGCATCCAAGACGTGGTGGCAATGTACTTCCGTTATGTCATGCTATCGCATAGGTGGGAAGGGAAGGAGCCGCTGCTGCACGACATCCAGGGCAAGGTGATATACGACTTGGATCCAGTTGATGGCATCGCGAAGTTGCAGTCATTCTGTAAAACTGCTCGTGATATAGGGTATCGCTGGACATGGATCGATACGTGTTGCATCGATCAGACTAATAACGTCGAGGTCCAACAATCGGTCAACTCTATGTTTATCTGGTATCGTCACTCAGCACTTACCATCATCTACCTGTCGGATGTTCCACCTTCGCAGCCTGGTGCACTCACAAGTAGCGCTTGGAACACGCGAGGATGGACAGTTCAAGAATTCCTGGCCCCCAATTTTGTCCTATTTTATCAGAAGGATTGGTCCCTATATCTCGACGATCGCTCCCCCAACCACAAGGATTCCCTTGCAATCATGCAGGAGATGGGAGACGCGACGGGCATAGATCCACAGACCCTCGTCGCCTTCCGTCCGGGGATGAGAGACGCACGAGAGAAACTCCAATGGGTGTCGACTCGTGTCACCACGTGGCCTGAAGATATTGCATACTCATTGTTCGGTATCTTCGGCGTCAACCTGCCTGTCATTTATGGCGAGAAGAAGCAAAAGGCGCTTGGAAGGCTCTTGCAGGAGGTCGTAGCTCAGTCGGGCGACATCAGTGCCCTGGACTGGGTGGGGCAATCATCCGAATTTAATAGCTGTCTACCGGCCGACATCACTTCATACAAAGCTCCACCATATACCCTACCGTCTCTGTCCGAAGATGACATTCAGACGTCCATCTCCTTGCTCCGACATGCCATGGCTGTAGATTTAGTTCTAAAACTTTATACCCTGCTTGACAACCTGAACGCGCCTCGTTTCGCGAACTGCAGACTGCATCTACCTTGCATCGCATTTCGCGTCACAGCAGTCAAACGGAGTCGCGCTCAAGACCAGGAGATATATGAAGTCAAGGCCGACGGGCTTCATGACCTGCTGATCACCACGCAAGACAAGTTGATTCAGTTCTCATCACCACGGCCGACTATGCAGACATTCTTGCTTGTTCGTCCGTGGAATCGTTATCTCCTCGAGCTTCCTGACTTCGCGGAGCCGTCTGGCTTGGCAGAGCCGCCTGACGTTGCTGACGACACGGAGAGCGAGGAAGGTTATTGGTCTGCGCCCGGGTCTCCATTACAGCATTCGCCTGGTGGGTTCTCTGAAGCACAGGAGTCGGTTGATTCGGAATTGAGCGATCGAGCGTGGCGATTGACTGCTCGCCTTGAGCAGCCTTTTAGCGCATTTTTTCTAGCGCAGCAACGCGGCGGAGAGTACAAGAGAATCGCGTCAGATCATGATATTGTTGCACAAGTTAAAGACCTTTCTTCTATGCAGGACATGGTCAGGACGCTAGAGATATTGTAGCGGCATGCATTTTTGGTGTTATTTATATTCCTAATCGAAGAGTGTGAATTTAATGCAAACACGATTTGTAGATCTGAAGTATGCACTTTGAAGGCAAACAAGACGTGTGGAGTATGCATTAAAAATGGTCGCATGCACGGATTTGTATCGCTACTTACAAGTCTGCCAGTACCTTGTATTGGCTGCTAGAGGGTTTGTATACTTTGTCAATGGGATGTTTTGCCGATGATCGTCGGTACCGTGGGGATAGTATGTACTGTGATAGCCCATCACATGGGTGACAATTTCGTGGGGAATTCCGAATTTGCTGCAACTTTGCAACTGCGGGCGAGGGTACCCACTGCTTGTTCTTAGACTGCTATCCTCGCAAAAACTTACGTGTAGGACTCGAACAACAATCTAACGACGACTGATCACACTACTGTCTGGCGTTAATATATTGTTTCACGACTTGAACACTTGAATCCCTCGACTGGATTAACATCCACTTACGTCGTCCGTCGAGATCATCAATATTTAGTCACCTTGTCGTTCCAAAGTGGTACGTTGTTCTATTGCATCTTACAATCGGTTTTACAATCTATCGACAATCCTTGTCAACCTGTCATCAGCAGGCTATGTCGGATGGCCAGGTTTTACGTTCAAGTTGGGAGAAGCTGTCCCACGTCTTTGTCAAGGGCGCTGAGTATGATTCTCGTGAATGCCGGCCCCATCCGAGACGGTTGGAAGGTTCTTGGGTAGATCTTACCAACTGCGTCCACGCATTATTGGACAACCAAGAGAAGAACCAACTTATTTGGCTTCATGGGGCGGCGGGTGTCGGAAAGTCTGCTGTTGCGTTCAATATAGCTGAAAGGATGAAAGGTCTGAATATAACAGAGGAGACGAAGCTCGAAAAGCGGCTCGCGGGATCTTTCGTTTTCTCGCTCAAACACACGAAACGCTCTACGACTGGATATGTTTTTGCGACATTCGCCTACCAGCTTGCGAGTGCTTATCCTTCCATCCGGCAGGATGTGACAAGATGCATCCAGAACAATCCAGCCCTTCTAGACCCCGATAAGTCTCTTCGCGACCAGATGGAGAACCTCTTTCTCCAACCTCTCCGGAAGCTTCGATTGAGACTGCGCGGGTGTCTACCTTTGGTATTCGTTGTCGATGCCCTTCATGAGTGTACATCCAAAGCTGAGCTTGCCGATTTCATCACCCTACTCGCCCAAGTTCTTCGCGAACCTGATTTACCCGTGGCCCACATCCTGCTCACGAGTAATTCGCAAACGCATATCCGTGAAGCTTTTCAGAAGGCAGAGGTGCGCCCCCTGCTGTGTGAAATACGAGCGAGTACATCTGGCGAGATTCTCGCTATGGACGTAGCATCCCGTGATTCACGCGTAACTGGAGACTTGCCACACATCCTCGCTATAAACACGGAAGTCCGTAACGCGTGCATAACTGGAGACTTGCTAACCGCTGAAGAGCTGTTAACGCAAGAAATTCAAGACAGCGGTGTCAACAACAACCAGTCCTACGCAAATCGGTCATTTATTATGGCGCGGAAACATGACTGGGACCACGCGCTTCAAGACGCACTTAAGGTGCGATTCGTTGATCTATCATCATAGTGATGCAGTCCGTCAGTCTTGACCCCTCGTTGACAGGTTATATCTCCAAGGGCATTGCCCTGTGCGGAAAAAATGACCTCCAGGAGGCGAAAAGGGCATTTGACCTCGCATCCGTGTTCATGAAAAGTGATTCAGAGACCACTCTTCTTCTCTTGATTAAGGCAAGGAGGTCAATTTCTTCTTGAATATTCCTTGCTTCAACACAGTCTTCTTCAGGCTGTTGCGCTTTTCAATGCAAATCAGCATGAGGATGCAATGCTGCGGGTTCAAGGGTTGGCTGCTATTTGTCCCAAATCCGACACCCTTGCGTGTCGTGTCGTGGAAGTGAGTTTTATGTGTTCTGTGACTTCTGCCGAACGCATGTTCGTGCGTGACACCGATTGTCCTAACTCTGCACGCCAGGCATATTTATGCGTCCACCTGGGTTCCAATGCCTTAAATGGCGGGCGTCACAGCGAAGCTGCTGACCACTTCACTGCAGCTGTCAAGGCCAGCGCTTTCACATCGCGGTCGGCCATTCATTCCAAATACCAAGACTTTGTGGTGGTACGTGACACGATGCAGCCATGAGTTATTGTTCATGCCTAACGGCGTGCTTTATCTAGCTCTTCGGGTGGGACCTCAAGTCCTTCTGGGAAAATGCAAACCAGAAAAAGTGCGATGCACTTCTTCGTGCAGGTAGGCTTCGAGAAGCAATTGAATCGTACCGATACATGATGGATATGAGTGACGAAGCTATGAAGGCGAGCTGCCTTGAATGGTCTACTGGCAAGTCTTCATTATTGTCGCCTGGGCTGCAATCCTCACGTGCATATAATTTAGCTTTCATGCGAAAATGCAAAGCGCTCTATGCTGCGAGTGGAGTTGCTGAGCTAGCTGCGAGTGGAGATGCTGCCTTGGCTGAGAAGGACTACGACCGGGCTATTGAACTATACTCGGCGGCGATCGAGTTGGACTCTGCAACCGATACCATCTTTGCAAATCGAAGTAAGGCGAGGTTGTTGAAAATGCTATGGGAGGATGCACTTCTCGATGCGGAAAAGGTGCGATGGCATCTGTTTCACAATAGGCCATGCTCATTTCAGATATGCACAGGTCATCGAACTCAAGCCTTCGGATTATCTTGGATACCAGCTGAAGCATGAGGCGCTTCATGGCGCGCAATGTTATGACGAAGCCATCGAGGCTTTCCAAATCATGTTGTTAAAACTGGATGAGGCTCCCGACGCGCAAGTACAAAGTAAGCTCCGAATAATACATATATCAAAATGTTCGACTTTTCGTCCAGATCTGCACCAACACTACATCAGTCCATTTGAAGCAGACAGTGCTATTCGACAAGTCCTTCATGCTCACCTCGACAATGCCCCACTTCGTCTACTCAACACATCCAATGGGCGCTTATGTGATCGAGAGGCCCAGACACATGCTTTCAAGACGAGTGCAGAATACAAGGAGCTGTTAGCATCTATAATAAATAATGCAGACCTCCAATTGGAGCGCATCCAAGACGTGGTGGCCAAGTACTTCCGTTGGGTCATGCTATCACATAGGTGGGGAGAAAAGGAGCCGCTGCTGCACGACATCGAAGACAAGGTCGTGTACGAGTTGGATTCAGTCGACAGCATCACGAAGTTGCAGTCATTCTGCGAAATTACTCGTGATGCGGGGTTCCTGTGGGCGTGGATGGACACGTGTTGCATTGACCAGAAAAACAATGTCGAGCTCCAAAAATCGGTCAACTCCATGTTTGTTTGGTATCACAACTCAGCGCTCATAATCGTCTATCTGTCTGACGTTCTACCTTCGTCCAAGTCTTGCACGCTAGCCAGGAGTGCTTGGAATAAGAGAGGATGGACGGTCCAAGAATTCTTGGCTCCTAAAGTCATTCTTTTTTATCGCCAGGATTGGACCCTATACCTCGACGACCACTCTACCAACCACAAGGAGTCTACCGCAATGATGCAGGAGTTGGGAGATGCCACTGGCATAGATTTACGGTCCCTTGTCGCCTTCCGTCCAGGGATGATAAACCCTCGAGAGAAACTCCAATGGACATCGACACGTATCACCACGTTGCAGGAAGACATCGCGTACTCATTATTTGGCATCTTCGGTGTTCACCTACCCGTAATGTATGGCGAAAACAAACGAAACGCGCTCGGGCGGCTCTTGCAGGAGATTGTTGCTCGTTCAGGCGACGTCAGTGTGCTTGACTGGGTCGGGAAATCATCCGAATTCAATAGCTGTTTGCCAGCGGACATCACCTCGTATCAAGCCTCGCCATGGTTGCCATCTCTTTCCGAAGATGATATTCAGACATCGGTCTCATCGCTGCAAGATGCTGTGGTTGTAGAGATGGCTTCGGGATTGTACCGTGAGCTTGACTCCTTGAGGGCTGCTCGTTTCGCGCACTGCCGGCTGCATCTACCTTGCATGGTATTCCTCGTCACCGAAGTCAGAGGGAAGCCTGGTCAAAACCAGGGGGCCAATTTCACATATCAAGTCAAGGCGAAAGGGCTTCATGATTTGTTGGTCACCACGAAATACAGGCTGATCCAGTTTTGGCCAGGGAGATCCGCTCCACAAACATTCTATCTTGTTCGTCCATGGAATCGTGATCTCCTGGAGCTGCCCGACTTTGCGGAGCTTCCTGGCCAGGCGGAGCCTCCTTCTCCCGAAGCCTCGCAGAGTATGGAAGAATATTGGACCTCACCTAGGTCTTCGTTAGACGATATTCTTCCTGTGCCCCCCGGAGAAAAGGAAATGGTTGATTTGGAGTCTCAGTCACAAGCATTGCGATTGATTGTTCGCCTTGGACAGCCGTTTAGCGCATGTTTGCTAGCACAGCAACGCGGCGGAGAATACAAGAGAATTGCGTCAGATCATGTTATCGTTGCACAAGTCAAAGAGATGGCGTCTATTCGCGATATTATAGATGTCAGGACACTAGAGATATTGTAGTGTACACATTGTGGATGAAGGATACCTGACCCTGTGTTACATGTATGCGCCCACAATATTTGCATAATGCACCTGTACCCTGACCATCTTGAGATCTTCACAGTACTTATCCCCACCGATCCTAGAGTCCTACAGATGTTACCACGATTGGCACAGGCATGGCATGTACGTAGTACTCGGCTCGCGGCATGCACATCTGGGGAGAGCACAAACCACGTGTTCGTACACTCAATATGCCAGCCCTCACTCACTAGTTACTCGGCGCTCCCATGCTAGTCAATGATTATAAGGAAGGACTACCTCAGGGATGGGTAATGGAAACGGACTCGATTACGCGTGGATGCTAATATCTATTAAATATTATCTATGGTATATGTTACCAATGAAACAGCAAGCTGGCCTGCTCCCTTTTATGTCATAGCAATGCCAAAGTCGCCAACGCTCCTCCTATCTTCGCCTCGTCCAACACATCACGTATCTTCGCCTTGTCCTGCGCCCATGTTGGAGAGGCGATCCTGAATGCATCTCCAACGCGCGCATATGAGATGTCGCCCACACGCGCGACAGGCTTGAACTTTGTCAGGTCGATCACACCTCTCTGTGTGAGCATGTCTTTGCGCACGTGGATGTACTTGACGTGCGCGAGGATGAGCGTGCTGGTGTGCTCGCCTGTGACTCGGTGCGTGATATCGATGGATTTGTAGAGCTGTTGGGAGGCGGCGTGGTCAGCCAGCGAACGGGCTCGGTATGAAATGAAAATACCTCGCACTCCATGCTAAAAGCGCTTTCCTTGACGCGCGAGGCTTTTATTTGCACCTGAACACCTTGTTGTCAGCGCATATATCGTATCACAAAGGCGCATCCATACACATTTTTCCATTGTTAGACCGCTGAGACTCCATTCGTCGAAGCCGGGAGGAGAGTCTATGGCAGTTGCATTTGCACTCTCGATGAATGGCTCGCTGACGATGTTCACGCTGAATCCTTGGCTGTTCATCACATTCACCGCTGTGTCTTTGAGGCCGCCCAGGGCGTTGTTGTTGCATGCGAATGAGATGATAGGCGGGTAGGTCGTGACCTAGTATGGGAAGAGATTATTGAACCGATAAACGGACATGTTTCTTGTGAATTGCTCACTGTGTTAAACCAACTGGTGGATGCAAGCCAGGTAAGCGTACAGATCGCGTTAGATAATGGAAGTGTCTCTTACCTGTACGGTGCCAGGTTCTCTATGCCATCCTCGCTGATCGTGGACACGAATGCGATGGGACGCGGTACGATGCCCGAATTCAAGAGCTTGGTGATATCGCTGTCGATCGCGGTCACAATTGGGGCTGAACAATAGGTCGAGGAGTACGTACACCTTGTCTAATTCTGCTGTGTTATAGATTTTCCACCCAGCAGATTCGCCTGCAACCCAGTCTCTTCCGGCAGGAGTGGTGTCGACTCTCTGACCGTACGTCCATGACGGATTGGGTGATTGGGTGTAGGTGGAATAGGTGGTGGAATCGAATGGAGGGATGAACATCATGTTGATGGATTAGTTGAACTTAGATGGAAAGAGCGAGACTGGCCCTGGATTTATAGTTACATGGTTGCAGGTAAAGGCTGGTTTTCACATATACGAGGCCGATAGTGGATGTACGAGGCTGATAGCGCTGATAACAAGGAATCCGTGATGGTGTCCGACAGTCCGAGTAGATACTTGAAATTGCTTACTACAGCTTGCTTACTACTGGGCACGTGCAGAGTTTCTAACTTCGCGATGATCGCTATGCTGTGCGGCGCTGACACACCTTCTAATTAACCGCCGGCTCGGTGTCAATTCTGTCCACCACCGTCAAGGATTCGAATTCACACGACAAGAGCCTGCCTCTCCGCATCATCATCTTTGCAAGCATTCCGACTCTGAGTTGAAACCTCCCGGGCCCTCTATGGAAGCTTATGTGCCAGAGAGTTTGGAAATCTTGATAACGTGATGTGCGTCCGCAATGCGCATGACATGCAATTGGAGTCTGTCGGATTTAGACACAGACAATTGAGGTGCTTTCAGCGATGCATCTTCACGGGAGCGGCCGCCCAGAAGGAAATCTTGGCCAGTAACTGCGACAGCATGACTTGTTTCACCTTCTGATTCAAAGGACACTGTACTGACATTTTCAAGTAAGAGAGCACTCCTGCTTCCAATTCAGGAGACGGAATCCACAAACGACTAGCCACGACGAAGTAACAGCCTACTCCATCCGAATATCAAAATTGACGCTACAGGATGCCTCGTGACGCGTCAGTTATTATGCTATCACGGATATCGACTCAATTTGGCAATGTGGTATATCCTGGCATTGCTCGCGGGTACGCCATAGATATATCCCATTGCCAATTGCATTGAATCCCTCCAGGGGGTGAACTCCAGGTTTCTACGACATAATGGCAGACGGTGGTATCCCATTGGTAAAACCCCAATGAAACTAACAACAATGACATGTTCCTATAAGGTGAGTTTGCCCGCAATCAACACCATCTGATTGGGCGCTAGACCCTTCCTGACATTAGAATTTGTGGTCACAGTCGTAGTCATGGGCACAAATCATGGTTAGCGCGAGACAGCAATGACCTTGTTTACCATGGTCTCTAGCACTCATGGGGACTTCGTATGACTACGATTTATGTAATGTGCATATGCCAACTCTGACACTCAGGCCCTGGTGGCTCACACTTTCAACTGGCACTGACAAGCTCCTATTTTTATATCAATGTTGGAAGTGATATATTTGAATCACCAGAGAGTCGTGGTATGCACTAAAGGCCACCTGGACTCGGAGGTGCCGTCTGATCCATACCCCTCCTTAGACTATTCCATCCTCGACCGCTTCCCTGTCCTCCACAGAAGATCAGGAAGGTGCGAAAGTTTGGCTTCGCGCGTTCGAAGGCGCCAAAACCGTCCCGAAAAAATCGAACTTACTTTCTCTCGCAGTTCTGGTCCCGGAGGGGAGGTGCATTTATATTGTCGACTCTGTATCTCAAACTGAACATAATTTCTTTTCTCTGCCGCCGTGATGGATGCTGCCAAGAACTTCATAATATTACTAGCAAGTGTGGACACATTGACACCGAGCCGGCGGTCAAGAGGTGTGTCAGCACTGCACAGCATAACGGGGCGATCATCGCGCAGTTAAAAGCTGCACGTGCTCACAGCTATAGTAAGCAATTCAAAAGCAATTTCAAGTATCTACTCGGACTGTCGGACACCGTCACGGGTCCGTTGTTATCAGCGCTGTCAGCCTCGTAGATCCACTATCGGCCTCGCATATGTGAAAACCAGCCTTTACCTGCAACCATGTAGCTATAAATCCAGGGCTGGTCTCGCTCTTTCCATCCAACTAATCCACCAACATGATGTTCATTCCTCCATTCGATTCCACTACCTATTCCACTTACACCCAATCACCCAATCCGTCATGGACGTACGGTCAGAGAGTCGACACCACTCCTGCCGGAAAAGACTGGGTCGCAGGCGAATCTGCAGGCTGGAAAATCTATAACACAGCAGAATTAGACAAGGTGTACGTACTCCTCGACCTATTGTTCAGCCGCAATCGTGACCGCGATCGATAGCAATATGACCAAGCTCTTGAATTCGGGCATCGTACCGCGCCCCATCGCATTCGTATCAACGATCAGCGAGGAGGGCATAGAGAACCTGGCACCATACAGGTAAGACACGCTTCCATTATCTACTGCGCTCTGCACGCTTACCTGGCTTGCATCCACCAGTTGGTTTAACACAGTGAGCAATAAACAAAAAACATGTCTCTTCATCGGTTTGATAACTTGTTCCCATGTTAGGTCACGACCTACCCGCCTATCATCTCATTCGCATGCAACAACAATGCCCTGGGCGGCCTGAAAGACACAGCGGTGAATGTGATGAACAGCCAAGGGTTTAGCGTGAACATCGTCAGCGAGCCATTCATCGAGAGTGCAAATGCAACTGCCATAGACTCTCCTCCCGGCTTCGACGAATGGAGTCTCAGCGGTCTAACAAAGGAAAAATGCGTATGGATGCACCTTTGTGATACGATATATGCGCTGACAACAAGTGTTCAGGTGCAAATAAAAGCCTCGCGCGTCAAGGAAAGCGCTTTTAGCATGGAGTGCGAGGTAATTTTATTGCATTTCATGCCGAGCCCGTTCGCTCGCTGACCATGTGGCCTCCCAACAGCTCTACAAATCCATAGATATCACGCACCCAGTCACAGGCGAGCACACCAGCACGCTCATTCTCGCGCACGTCAAGTACATCCATGTGCGCAAGGACATGCTCACGCAAAGAGGTGTGATCGACCTGACAAAGTTCAAGCCTGTCGCGCGTGTGGGCGATATCTCATATGCGCGCGTTGGAGATGCATTCAGGATCGCCTCTCCAACATGGGCGCAGGACAAGGCGAAGATACGTGATGTGTTGGACGAGGCGAAGATAGGAGGAGCGTTGGCAACTCTGGCATTGCTATGACAGAACGAGGGAGGCCAGCTTGCTGTTTCTGTTACATATACCATAGATAATAATTAATAGATGTTAGCATCCACGCGTGGTCATGTCGGTTTCCATTACCCATTCCTGAGGTAGTCCTTCCTTATAATCATTGACTAGGAAGAGCGCCGAGTAACCAGTGAGTGAGGGCTGGCATATTGAGTGTACGAACACGTGGTTTGTGCTCTCCCCAGATGTACATGCGACGAGTCGAGCACTACGCACATGCCATACTTGCGCCATGGATCATGATAACATAGTCTAGGATCCATTGTCGGTGGGGTTATCGATGAATATGATAGCCCATACGTGGAGGCAAATATTCAACAATCTCGAGGGGAATTAATCGAATTTGCTGCCATTGTGTCGTCGAAGTTTGTGGTCCAACAACGCCGTGAAATGAAGGAGAGGTCGCCCTAAAAACATGAACACGCAACAACACAGCATGACGCGGTGGACGAAAAGAGCCATGACAGAACGCAACAACACAACATGACATCGCCGGCGATATCTCATGCTTATATATTGGAGATTATACATTGTAGATAGATAGACAGCGTCTACAGACAATGCATATATATGATGTCATGCAAGCGAGGCTCAACGCGAGACAGCAAGACGGCTTGCTATCATGCGTAGAATCGACGGCTTCCGACTCTTGAGTTCCTGTATGCATAGGTTAGCGATGGTTCGCGAAAATCATTGGAACTACAGACCTCCTGTGTCTTGAGTTTTTGCCCTTCGGACAAAACAATAAGGCAAGATCGCAGTCCTTTCAAACACCATTGTCTTTCAAGCCAGGAGAGAAGATAATTATTCCAGAACGACGTAAATGCATGGTCGAGCGTGTCGTCCCAGGGCTTCGGAACTCGCAAGAGATGAAAGGCCCAGTTTTGACATGCATAATTGAGAGCGTCAGAACCCGATGGATGTCGTGTGCGTGCTTGGTGTGCGAAAATTTCAAAGGTCAACATGCTGTGGATGATCTCCATGTCTGGTAGAAAATTGTCTTCCGTGAACTCCGGCTGGGCCAGGTGGGCCTGCGGGCCTAAGCCCTGGCCCTCCACATCACTACCAGTGAACGCCAGAAACACAGGAAGCAACAACAAATCCGACATGTTCTTGAGTATCTGGATTACTTGGAATGTTGGCTGTAAAGCCAATTCTGGGAGGATATTAAATTGAGTGATTGTTTCCAGTGTGCTTGAGAACTCTTTCATCGTCACCCAGACAGACCCCTCAGCAGTTAACTGCCATGCTTGTCCATCGGGCGTCTGCAGCCATTCTTGCCCCCTCTCAGCCTGCACCCACTCTCGTCCGCTCGGGATCTGCAGCCAAACTCTCCCGCACTGGGTCTGCAGCCATTCTTGCCCGCCGGTAGTCCACAGCCACTCTCTCCCGTCTGGGGTCTGCAGCCAGTCTCTCCCATTGGTGGTCCACAGCCACTGTTGTCCGCCATAGGTCCACAACCACTGTCTCCCACTCGCGATTCGTAGCCATTCTCGTGCGCCCGGGGTCCACAGCCACTCTTGCCCATTCTCGGCCTCCAGCCAATCCTGGCCAGGCACGCTAAGCAGCCAGGATCGCGCACTCTGGGTTTTTAGCCACTCTCGCCCATCCGGGCTTTCCAGCCATCGTTGGCCACTGGCGCTCCACAGCCAGTTTCGCCCCATCACAGTCTGAAGCCACTCTTGCTGCGTCTTCGTCGGCCTATTTCGCCTAAACAAGGGCGCTGGCCCTGCATCTCTGTCCCGCCAAGGTTCCACATCTCTGTCCCACCAAGAATTTCCATTTCCATTTATCTTCCACCAATCCCTTCCAACCCGGGTCCGTAGCCAGTCTTTTCCCCCCTGGGTCCGCAGCCAGTCCTTTCCCCCCTGGGTCCGCAGCCAGTCCTTCCCCTCCTGAGTCCGTAGCCATAGATTCCCTTCTTGGGTATGCAGCCATGCCTGCCCATCCAGGGTGTCCAGCCAGCATTGTAGATCTGAACTATGATCTCCTCGAAGCCATAACAGACCAATAAGAATTTGCAGTGGTTTCGGTGGCTGCACGATGAAATTGAAGGAGTTGTCTATGTTCTTGAGGCGATGACGCCGCATACCTTGGCTCTGCCTCTCGAGGCTCGAGAGTGAATCCAAGATGGCCATGCTTTCGGGGATGTCTTGCATCATCAAGCGTAAAGAAGAATGTGCGAGCAGCGAGTGGGGTAGTGTCATAGATTGCACTTCAGGAAGGCTGCAGTTTGAGGGCTCTGATACGTAGTCACGAACGGATGAGTGATATATAGTCACGGGGAGAGTACTGTCAGTAGGAACATTCATGACAGACCGTAGCTGCACCAGTGCTGTTTCGACGTCCCTGCCCTGACCAGGTCCAAGAAGCTCTGAAATTTGTGACATCGGAAGAGGGTCTGCGAGGGCAGCAACAACGGACAAGTGCAGGTATGCCCGCGCAGAGTGAGCACACGTGGAAAGGATGAGGTCATATAACTTGTAGAGTTCCGTTTCTGGTAGCAGGTTGCTCGTTAGCTCAAGCATGAGCTGAAGCCGATCACGGGGATCATTGTACCCGTCATCCACAAACTTCATCATGGTAGAGGCCACGATGAAACGTCTGCCCGCTCGGCTTGCCAGTCGCGCAAGCTCGTCGTCCGTTGGCTGGGGAAAGTTGCAATGACGACTTTGCAGCTCTCTGAACGAATGCTGCAAGAATATATATATGTCTTTGTCAACATCAACGCCGTCTAATGAGATGGTGGCAACGATGCCCGTCTTCACTGGTATCTCGCATACCAACGGGCGTATGTCTTTGGTCTGCATGGCTTTGCAAATGTGGTCTTCGGAGCGACTTGTGAGCAAAATGTGGGTCACGGGCAGACCAGGTTCGCGAAGAGCTTGACCAAGCAAGGAGATAAGATCAGCAAGCTCGCTTTCCGATGTGCATTCATCCAGGGCGTCAACAACGAACGTCAAAGGCGGACACTCGCACAGTCTGAAGTGAAGCCTCTGGAGAGGGGGGAGAAACAATGCCTCCATCTGGTCACGAAGAGATTTGTCGGGGTCTAAAAGCGCAGGATTCCCTCTGATCGCTTCGTTCACATCCTCCCGGACGCTGGCAAAATTGCTGGCAATCTGGTAGGCAAGTGTCGCAAAGAAAAAACCAGTTGTACGTCGTTTCGTGTGTTTGCGCGAAAAAAAGAATGTCCCCGCGAGTCGCCTTTCCTTGCTCCTTTCTGTCACTTTCAGGCCTCTCATTCTTTCAGCGACAGTGAACGCAACAGCAGACTTTCCTACACCAGCCGTGCCATGCAACCAAATGAGCTGACTCTTCTTTCGGTCATCCAATGATTCGTAGATGTAGTTTAGTAGGTCCAGCCGCGTGCCCTCTAAACATTGCGGATGAGGTTGACGTTCACGGGAGTCATATTCGGCACCCTTGACAGCAACTTGGGAAAGCTTCTCCCAAGTTCCTTCGTAATCACGAACTGTCGATGAAATGAGACAGCGAGGTTGGAGTGGAAGATGAAAATACTGACATTGATCCATGGACACAGGTGGATTATAAACGTGATAAGGACTGGAACAACTGGGAATGTACCTTGGACGTTGTGGGGCAGAGGGTAAGTTCTCAAAAGACTGAAGTCGTGACACAAAGTTGTGGCGTCAGGCTGTCCGTAAGTTCCCGCGATGGTGCTCTCGAGCTAGGCAGCAAGGTGGACAAATTTTGGGGTGATCGAGATTACAAGGCGTAAAAGCTACAGCTGGAGATTGACGAGGCCTGACTATAGCCTTAGCCTATGTAATGTTGTCACACCCACGGGGCGCTTATGTAATCGCGGGGCACTCATCAATGCCTTCAAAACAAGCGCAGAGTGCAAAGAACTTTTGTCATCCACAATGAACCATGCAGACCTCCAAGTGGAGCGCATCCGAGACGTGGTGGCGATGTACTTTCGTTATGTCATGCTATCGCATAGGTGGGAAGGGACGGAGCCGTTGCTGCATGTCGTCCAGGGCAAGGTGGTATACTACTTGAATCCAGTCGGTGGCATCGCGAAGTTGCAGTCATTCTAAAACTGCTCGTGATATGGGGTATTGCTGGACATGGATCGACACCTGTTGCATCGACCAGACTAACAACGTAGAGGTCCAACAATCAGTCAACTCGATGTTTATCTGGTATCGCCACTCAGCGCTTACCATCATCTACCTGTCGGGTGTTCCACCTTTGTCGCAGCCTGGTGCACTCGCCAGTAGCATTTGGAACCCGCGAGGATGGACAGTTCAAGAATTCCTCGCCTCCAATGGGCGTCTGCGCGTGTCACCACGTGGCCTGAAGATATTGCATACTCATTGTTTGGTATCTTCGGTGTCAGACTACCTGTCATGTATGGGGAGAAGAAGCAAAACGCGCTTGGGAGGCTCTTGCAGGAGGTCGTAGCACAGTCGGGCGATATCAGTGCCCTGGACTGGGTGGGACAATCATCCGAATTTAATAGCTGTCTACCGGCCGACATTACTTTATACAAAGCTCTGCCAACACTGCGCCATCTCTGTCCGAAGATGTCATTCAGATGTCAATCTCCTCGCTCCGACATGCCATAGCTGTAGATTCGGTGTTGAAAATTTACGCCCTCCTTGACAGCCTCAACGCTCCTCGTTTTGCGAACTGCAGACTGCATCTGCCTTGCATCGCATTTGTGTCACAGCAATCAAACGAAATCGTGCTCAGGACCAGGAGATACATGAAGTCAAGGCTGACGGGCTTCATGACCTGCTGATCACCACGCAGGACAAGTTGATTCTCATCACCACGACCCACCATGCAGACATTCTTGCTTGTTCGTCTGTGGAATCATCATCTCCTCGAGCTTCCTGACTTCGCGGAACCGTCAGGCCTGGTAGAGCTAGCTGATATTGCTGACGACACGGAGAGCGAGGAAGGTTATTGGTCCTCGCTCCTCGCCCGGGTCTCCATTACAGGATTCGCCTGTCGAGTTCCCCGAAGCACAGGAGTCGGTTGATTTAGCACTGAGCGATCTAGCCTTGCGATTGGCTGCTCGTCTTGAGCAGCCTTTCAGCGCATTTTTGCTAGCACAGCAGCGCGGCGGGGAATACAAGAGAATCGCGTCAGATCATGATATTATTGCACAAGTCAAAGACCTTTCTTCTATTCCGGACATGGTCAGGACGCTAGAGATATTGTGGCGGCATGCATTTTTGGTGTTATTTATATTCCTAGTGAATTTGACGTATGAGACGAGCAATACCCATGGAATGTCCTTGAAGCTGATCTACAAGCAATATGTACACAACCGACCACTTCCATCCTCCCCCGCCATGAGCTGCCACTTATCTGTAACCCAGAATGTGAGCTCACGTATGGATAGATATATATGCGTGGATCCATACATTAAGCTGTGCTTCTTCTGTACATTGAACAGCGCCAAGGATGCGTGGAGGCCATCCATTCGCACGAAGCCCGCCCGCCCGTCTCAGATGTCGACTTCCAGAACGAGGTTTCAACGTACAGCATGAATGGCTTTGTGACTTTGTCGGCGACATCAACGACGACTCGATTGTTGAAATTGAAAAGGGCGGCTCATGCTAGTCAATGATTATAACGAAGGACTACCTCAGGGATGGGTAATGGAAACGGACATGATCACGCGTGGATGCTAACATCTATTAATTATTATCTATGGTATATGTTACTAATGAAACAACAAGCTGGCTTCCTTCGTTCTATGTCATAGCAATGCCAGAGTCGCCATCGCTTCTCCTATCTTCGCACCGTCCAACACATCACGTATCTTCGCCTTGTCCTGCGCCCATGTTGGAGAGGCGATCCTGAATGCATCTCCAACGCGCGCATATGAGATGTCGCCCACACGCGCGACAGGCTTGAACTTTGTCAGGTCGATCACACCTCTCTGTGTGAGCATGTCTTTGCGCACGTGGATGTACTTGACGTGCGCGAGAATGAGCGTGCTGGTGTGCTCGCCTGTGACTGAGTGCGCGATATCTATGGATTTGTAGAGCTGTTGCGAAGCAGCGTGGTCAGCGAGCGAACGGGCTCGGCATGAAATGCAATAAAATTACCTCGCACTCCATGCTAAAAGCGCTTTCCTTGACGCGCGAGGCTTTTATATGCACCTGAACACTTTGTTGTCAGCGCATATATCGTATCACAAAGGTGCACACATACGCATTTTTCCTTTGTTAGACCGCTGAGACTCCATTCGTCGAAGCCGGGAGGAGAGTCTATGGCAGTTGCATTTGCACTCTCGATGAATGGCTCGCTGACGATGTTCACGCTAAATCCTTGGCTGTTCATCACATTCACCGCTGTGTCTTTGAGGCCGCCCACGGCGTTGTTATTACATGCGAATGAGATGATAGGCGGGTAGGTCGTGACCTAACATGGGAACAAGTTATCAAACCGATGAAGAGACATGTTTTTTGTTTATTGCTCACTGTGTTAAACCAACTGGTGGATGCAAGCCAGGTAAGCGTGCAGAGCGCAGTAGATAATGGAAGCGTGTCTTACCTGTATGGTGCCAGGTTCTCTATGCCCTCCTCGCTGATCGTTGATACGAATGCGATGGGGCGCGGTACGATGCCCGAATTCAAGAGCTTGGTCATATTGCTATCGATCGCGGTCACGATTGCGGCTGAACAATAGGTCGAGGAGTACGTACACCTTGTCTAATTCTGCTGTGTTGTAGATTTTCCAGCCTGCAGATTCGCCTGCGACCCAGTCTTTTCCGGCAGGAGTGGTGTCGACTCTCTGACCGTACGTCCATGACGGATTGGGTGATTGGGTGTAGGTGGAATAGGTGGTGGAATCGAAGGGAGGGATGAACATCATGTTGGTGGATTAGTTGGACGGAAAGAGCGAAACTGGCCCTGGATTTATAGCTACATGGTTGCAGGTAAAGGCTGGTTTCCACATATACGAGGCTGACAGCGCTGATAACAAGGAATCCGTGATGGTGTCCGACAGTCCGAGTAGATACTTGAAATTGCTTACTATAGCTATGAGCACGTGCAGCCTTTAACTGCGCGATGATCGCCCCGTTATGCTGTGCAGTGCTGACACACCTCTTAACCGCCGGCTCGGTGTCAATGGGTTCCACCCTCGCTGGCTGGTAAAGTTCTTGGCAGCATTCACGACGGCATGCATCTTGAGAAAAGAAATTATGTTCAATTTGAGATACAGAGTCGACATATTGAACAGACTTTGCCAAGGGAATCACCAATGTTTTGTGCTTGCGAACGAGACGCGCTAGATGACACCAGTAAAAAATACAATGTTCCGATGTAGTATGGCTTGACTGAAATACTAATTTCAGTCTGACAATCGCATGACAAGCTGCACAAATCACAGTCCTCACGAGACTCTCGCGCCCCCATATCGTTATCCAAGGTGCCTCTACACGACAGCGCGCAGAAACCTTGGTTTCCATCTCGTTGACATTCTAACCAATATCAATCAAGTTCACCGCAGTCTCACAAGGAAAATGGGCAATATAGATGCACCTGCCCTCCGGGACCAGAACTGCGAGAGAAAGTAAGTTCGATTTTTTTCGAAACGGTTTTGGCGTCTTCAAACGCGCGAAGCCAAACTTTCGCACCTTCCTGATCATCCGTGCACGATGGGGAAGCGGTCGAGGGTGGAATAGTCTAAGGAAGGGTATGGATCAGACGGCACCTCCGAGTCCAGGTGGCCGTAAATAGTGCATACCACGACTCTCTGGTGATTCGAGAAATCATAAATATATCACTCCCAACATTGATATATAAAAATAGGAGCTTGTCAGTGCCAGTTGAAAGTGTCAGCCACCAGGGCCTGAGTATCAGAGTTGGCATATGCACATTACATAAATCGTAGTCATACGAAGTCCCCATGAGTGCTAGAGACCATGGTAAACAAGGTCATTGCTGTCTCGCGCTAACCATGATTTTTGCCCATGACTACAACTGTGACTACAAATTCTAATGTCAGGAAGGGTCTAGCGCCCAATCAGATGGTGTTGATCGTGGGCAAACTCACCTTATAGGAACGTGTCATTGTTGTTAGTTTTCTTGGGGTTTCAACAATGGGATACCACCGTCTACCATTATGTCGCAGAAACCTGGAGTTCACCCCCTGGAGGGATTCAATGCAATTGGCAATGGGATATATCTCTGGCATACCCACGAGCAGTACCAAAATATACCACATTGCCAAATTGAGTCGATATCCGTGATAGCATAATAACTGACACGTCACGAGACATCCTGTAGGCTGTAGCGTCAATTTTGATATTCGGATGGAGTAGGCTGTCGTTTTTTTTTTCCCTCGTGGATTCCGTCTCCTGAATTGGAAGCAGGAGTGCTCTCTTATTTGAAAATGTTAGGACAGTGTCCTTTAAATCAGAAGGTAAAACGCGTTTTCCTGTCGCAGTTACCGGCCAAGATTTCCTTCCGGGCGGCCGCTCCCGTGAAGATGCATCACTGAAAGCACCTCAATTGTGTGTGTCTAAAATTTAAATGTTGTATTATCCGACAAACTCCAATTGCAAGTCATGCGGACGCACATCATGTTATCAAGATTTCCAAACTCTCTGGCAAATAAGCTTCCATAGAGGGCCCGGGAGGTTCTAACTCAGAGTCGGAATGCTTGTAAAGATGATGATGCGGAGAGGCAGGCTCTTTTCGTGCGATTTCGAATCCCTTGACGTGGTTGGACAACATTGACACCGAGCCGGCGGTTAAGAAGTGTGTCAGCGCTGCACAGCATAGCGATCATCGCGAAGTTAGAAGCCATGCACGTGCCCAGTAGTAAGCAAGCTATAGTAAGCAATTTCAAGTATCTACTCGGACTGTCGGACACCATCACGGGTCCGTTGTTATCAGCGCTGTCAGCTTCGTAGATCCAACATCAGCTTCGCATATGTGAAAACCAGCCTTTACCTGCAACCATGTAGCTATAAATCCAGGGCCAGTTTCGCTCTTTCCGTCCAACTAATCCACCAACATGATGTTCATCCCTCCCTTCGATTCCACCACCTATTCCACCTACACCCAATCACCCAATCCGTCATGGACGTACGGTCAGAGAGTCGACACCACTCCTGCCGGAAAAGACTGGGTCGCAGGCGAATCTGCAGGCTGGAAAATCTACAACACAGCAGAATTAGACAAGGTGTACGTACTCCTCGACCTATTGTTCAGCCGCAATCGTGACCGCGATCGATAGCAATATGACCAAGCTCTTGAATTCGGGCATCGTACCGCGCCCCATCGCATTCGTATCAACGATCAGCGAGGAGGGCATAGAGAACCTGGCACCATACAGGTAAGACACGCTTCCATTATCTACTGCGCTCTGCACGCTTACTTGGCTTGCATCCACAAGTTGGTTTAACACAGTGAGCAATTCACAAGAAACGTGTCTCTTCATCGGTTCGATAACTTGTTCCCATGCTAGGTCACGACCTACCCGCCTATCATCTCATTCGCATGCAACAACAATGCCCTGGGCGGCCTCAAAGACACAGCGGTGAATGTGATGAACAGCCAAGGATTTAGCGTGAACATCGTCAGCGAGCCATTCATCGAGAGTGCAAATGCAACTGCCATAGACTCTCCTCCCGGTTTTGACGAGTGGAGTCTCAGCGGTCTGACAAAGGAAAAATGCGTATGTGTGCGGCTTTGTGATACGATATATGCGCTGACAACAAGTGTTCAGGTGCAAATAAAAGCCTCGCGCGTCAAGGAAAGCGCTTTTAGCATGGAGTGCGAGGTAATTTTATTTCATGCCGAGCCCGTTCGCTCGCTGACCATGTGGCCTCCCAACAGCTCTACAAATCCATAGATATCACGCACCCAGTCACAGGCGAGCACACCAGCACGCTCATTCTCGCGCACGTCAAGTACATCCACGTGCGCAAAGACATGCTCACACAGAGAGGTGTGATCGACCTGACAAAGTTCAAGCCTGTCGCGCGTGTGGGCGATATCTCATATGCGCGCATTGGAGATGCATTCAGGATCGCCTCTCCAACATGGGCGCAGGACAAGGCGAAGATACATGAAGCGTTGGACGATGCGAAGATAGGAGAAGCGATGGCGACTCTAGCATTGCTATGACATAGAACGAAGGAGGCCAGGTTGCTGTTTCATTAGTAACATATACCATAGATAATACTAATTAATAGATATTAGCATCCACGCGTGATCGTGTCCGTTGCTAATTTTCATCCCTGAGGTAGTCCTTCCTTATAATCATTGACTAGGAAGAGCGCCGAGTAACTAGTGAGTGAGGAATTTGTAGGAAAAGATGAAGGGCTGGCATATTGAGTGAGAATGAGTGTACGAACACGTGGTTTGTGCTCTCCCCAGATGTGCATGCGACGAGTCGAGTACTACGCACATGCCATACTTGCGCCATGGATCATGATAACATAGTCTAGGATCCATTGTCGGTGGGGTCATCGATGAATATGATAGCCCATACGCGGAGGCAAATATTCTACAATCTCGAGGGGAATTAACCGAATTTGCTGTTATTGTGTCGTCGAAGTTTGTGGTCCAACAACGCCGTGAAATGAAGCAGAGGTCGCCCTAGGAGCATGGATGTTGAACACGCGACAACGCGGTGGACAACATCGCCGGCGATATCTCATGCTTATATATTGGAGATTATATATTGTAGATCTCGATAGACAGCGTCGAGAGACAATGCATAGTAGAGATATTGTAGCGGTATGCATTTTTGCTGTTATTTATATTCATAATCCAAGAGTGTAAATCTGACATATGGGACGAGTCACGAGAAATACCTACGAAATGTCCTCGAAGCTGATCTACAGGCCGCCTGTAGATCAGCTTCGAGGACATTCCGCCCAGACCCCCTTCCCCGTTAGACATTGAACATGTTCCAGTTATCAGATACCTTGCAGTTCCCATGTCTTTCACACAGCAGACGAACGAGTCTGTCTGCTTCCAGCTCCCGCTAGGATTTCTGTCCTTTCCAAACCTTTATGTTATAGTAGATATCACCACATGTACTGCGTATTTGATGACACATGCAAAACCCTAACTAACCCTAACAGGATGTATACTAACCCTAACCCTCATGCACAAGGTGCAATCATGGAGAAACTTGTGGAGAAAAACATTGTTGGCGAGTTTTAAACCTGCGCAAATAGATCTTGAACCTGTTAACCACTTGGCTAAGAATAGCTAAGATAAATTGATGAATTCAAGCTAAACATGCCAAATGAGTAAAACCTGTCTGACGATGTGGCTGGTTGTGCAGGCGAGAATGACAGTAGCACATTGTAGTGTCGTGAACCACGAATCAGTCTCACGATGACTAGCTCGTGCAAACACGGGAAGAATCTGATGTTAGCGGTGGTTTTCGATGAGACTACGTGTAACAGTAGTGTCCTGTCATCGCTTGATGATAGGCTGTACGGCCTGTATCAATGACAGCTTGTATGCATAATCTTGTGTGTATATGGGCCAGCACAGATGTAGGGCTGCATGTCCATATGGTGGCCATGGTTGCGCATGACAACCTGTAGATGGAATCAACTTATAGCAGTCAGAAGAAGTGTTGGATATTAAACACTCGCTATTGTCCTTCGGTGCCGTTTGCTTATCTAACCACCTAGAAATTTTCCTTTGCTCTTCACTTGCCTGCTTTCCTCAGTTGACTCCATCCATCGCTGAGGTCAGTATCGTTCTCATATATATCATACATGTAACTCACATCCTATGCAGCTATACTTGCTGCAGGTACTATACATCAGTAAATCACTCGGTTCTGTACAGAACTGTACAGAACTGTACAGTGTGACAGGCCGACAGCTTGGTCCCTTCTATACAGCTCACTACAGTACTACTTCACTCTGTAGATCTCTGTACAGATAACTCACAGACACCCAGAGAAGGGCTCTTGTACCAATAAAATATAATTGTGCCGCTGCTGCTAGCTGCTCGACTGTTCACACATGTACACACAAGCAAAAAATCGACAAAATCAATAATAGCATTCAATCAGATGCATACTACACTAAACGACGCTCGAGATAGAATCAATGCGGGGCAATAATGTCAAGAATAGAAAGACGTCAATCAAGGATGATTTTCAAATGAGAATGTCTCGAAGCGTCATTCACATTGCCGTCGACTTTGTAGGACTCCGCCCTGTGAGAACTTCATCAGCATGCAATACTTCGAAAGCAAAAACTCCTTGCCATCCAGCTGCAGCCCAGGAACGAAGTTGCCGCGCTAATTTCGGTCCATGGTAAGGGTCACGCATGATCGATTCCAGGTTAGTGAGCATAGCAGTATACAAAGAAGAGTATTCCTTTGCGGTGAACTTCGGAAATGATTTTCCGCTGCCGTTCTTAGCAAAGCCATCTAGGACACAATTAACCTATCAAACATGTGGTCAGTGTGTTGTTAGTAGGACATGGAAGGACGAAAAAATACCGCGGTGCAAACCAGTGCCAAGCACTCTAGCGGTAAAGACTTCTGGAAGACCTCAGGTCTCCTGCGAGCAACACGGTAAGACCCTGTATAGAAGAAAGAGATAGAAGCCTCGCGGAGCACAGGATGAGAGGCGTTTTCGGTTTTCCCATTTTCATCTACACCGTTGCGTAAGAAAATAGCGTCTTTGAGCAACTCCGTGGCAGCTTCTTCAACCCAGGCAGCACGTTGTTGGGGTGGGACATGAGATGGAGGTATGAGGTCGTACATGGAGGGCACAATACTGGCAACGGTCTTCTTGAGGTCCGAGCGCCACGTTGATAAATCCTCATACAGCTAACATAACAGCACGTTAGATATCGGATGCGTGCCAATGAATGCACACACCAGTTTTGCCATATCATGCTTGCGATCAGGCCAAATACCTGGTAGACACGTCAGTAAAATATCTCGACAGCAAAAAAGACCTACCCTCTTCGACTTGTTGACCACCCTCGAGCCATTCGACAAGCGAAGCCATGAGTATCTCGTTGATGGAACCTGTCAAATCTTTCGCTAGTTTGGGGAATGGGTTCTCTATCGCGTGTTGGGCGCGGCACTCGCTCTTCGTAACCTCAAGGAAGTTTTTCCATCGTGGACCATACCAGCCTAGTTGAGTGGCTCTAGGCCCATCACCTGATTCCTTCACTTTTGCTGATGTAGTCTTGACGTTTGTGTCCTTTGACTTGGAAGACTTTGTCTCGGCGTGACGTAGGAGGTCAAGAACTTGTGGATCAGGAAGTCGAGGGCGTCCATTTTTCTGGTGGTGGCGCTGTAAGACATCATCTGGCTTAGGTTCAGCCGGCTGCCAAACAAACAGAAAATTAGTAGGCTTTCAGGAAACTAAATAAACTATACCTTGGTCGTGGTATCATCAGTACTGGAGATATCATCTGCCAAAGATCTTTCTGCGTTAATGTCACCTTCATCACGTGAATATTGAAAATTGAAGTCGGTTGGAAGAGCACGAGCGACATGGGGTTGAGACGGTAAATCTTCTTTTGAGAAACCTGTCGCTCGTTTAGTATGTCATGATGGTGATCATTGATTTGCTTACCAGGATGTTCAGTCACGCGCCCCTGCGCTGCTCCCCAGCCAACTTCATTGTCCGTGTGATCTTCGTCATCGTCGTCGTCGTCAGTATTTCCATCGCCACCCTCACTAGATGTCTCCGTGCTTTCAGCTCCTGAATCTTGCGGTCCGTTGTTGACTGGCCGAAGGGTAGGATCCAGGTTCTGGAATAAGTCTGAGTTAGCATCAGGCTGACGTGCAGCTAGACCTGCTGAAAGAGCCTGCTTCTCCCTGGCTGCAGCCACAAAAGGGTTGTTGAGTGCCTGCAGGTCAGGCTCTGTACCAGGGGGAACGATGAACTGAGAAAAACCAAAGCGTGCACCCGCTTCACGATGTACGAAACTGGGTTGGAGGTTTGGGGGCTCGACAGTCGAGGCAACGGGAGTAGTTTTCTTCGTCAATGTAGCTTTTTTTCCCCGTGGTTTCGAAGGCGCAGAATCCATGGACTCGACAGTTGAGGCAACGGGAGCAGGTTTCTTCGCCACTGTAGCTTTTTCCCCCTGTGGTCTCGAAGGCGCAGAATCCATCGGCTTGCCAGAGGCACTATATGGTGGAGGGGGCTTCTGATGTATTCAGAGTGATCAGTCTGTTACTACAAGTAAAAAACGAAAAAAACCTTCATCCGGCCTCTCTTGTGAGGCGGTTCTGGAGCAAGCGGATTGGTAGGGATACTAGAGTCGAGGGAGGTGGAGCCTTTGGGCTGGCTGGTATGTGCTGGGGCACCCAAGAGTGCTCCAATGATCTCGAGTTGACTAACTCTACCTCCTGTTCCAGCACCAGGACGTCCAGAACGTCGAGTAGGCTGCTGCGACGCGATGGGTGCTTCAGCCTCAGCCCGCGATTTCTTGGTTGACACATCCCGCCCGTCAGAATCCGCGGCTTTGCGCTTTGTCTTCCTCTTCTTAGGGCTAGTGCGAGCTGGGTCCTGACGTTGAGATGGCATCTGAGGCTGACACCAGGGAGAAACTGGCATGAAGGAAACAAAAAACTTACCTTGATGGCTTTTAATAAGGAATGTATCGCAATTACTATGACTCGAGCTCGGCGTGGGTAACAGCGTGGAATTTTAGTGAAGTCAGAATCAACGTGTTCAGAGATATTAGTCGAGTGTTGGCCTGCAGGCATGATACAAATGATGTGGTTGAGTAATGATGTAGTCGTATGGTATCATGTTGTGCGGAGGTTAGCGCGATTATATATATCATCAGTGACTCAAACAAATCCAATTGAAATGACATAATGAATCAGATGCGTTTTCAAGTTCCTATCTCCGAGTCTTGGACCTCTTCGGCTTGGGCATAGCTTCCATCGTCCATCGATAATCTATGACTCGCTTGTTCTTGTTGCCCGGCAGAGTCCCAGCAACCGACTGCGACATCTTTTCCTCAACACTTGGGCCCTCCTTCTCATCTTTCTCATCCTGTTCCTTGAGTGCCCTGAGCAACCACCTTGAAACCAGGAGTTCGGGTGAGGGCTCATCCATCGGAAGGTCCGCAAGATGTTTATTCAACACCGTAAGCACGTCGTCGAAATGCACGTTTTTCGGGTTTTTCATGAGCTCATACCAATCCAACACAACAGGAATGAGGCTTTTGAAGTATGGATGGATTTGTTCAGTAAGCTCCTTGACGTAGTGCTCATCGTGCCAAAAAAATGATGTTTTACTATCGCAGCACGTCTTGAACTTCGAGGCAGACCACTCGTGCGGTATCCAATTGTGGCTCTTGTCGAGAATACGCTTCATGCCAAGGGGACCCCTGAACTCGATGAGAATCCATATGAAGACATAGAACATGGACTCGAGGTCGTCTTGGTAGCAGTGCTTGATTAGGGGGGGTGGGTATGGTCTCGAACTTGAGGCCCCCTTAAGCTCGAGCACATCAGTTGGAGTCTTGAGGTGGAGCTGCAGGAGAAGTGCTCGGGACATGAAGGGTAATGTGCCCTAAATACAACGTTCAACGTTGATTTCTCAACTAACTCAAAAGAAATACTGACGGTGCCCCCAACAGTGTAACTCTGATTCTTCAAGATCTTCACGGCAAACTCCCAATCTATCAGCATTCCGTGGGTGCCGTTACCATCGTCCTCGATCATGGCATTGAAGAGACTACAATCGCGGTGAAGAACATTGCGTTGTTCAACTGCTTCCTTCTGAACTAAAGATAGGTCAGTAAATGCTCGCGCATCACAATGTATGATACTTACTTTGCACGATATCCCGTACCGAGGCCAGCAACTCGTACTTTGTGCGGAATTTGTGTAAAGGTCATCCCCGGGGTTTCAAGACCACGCGAATGTGAGTACGGAATGTACCCTGCAGACTTCGCACGGACCTGTAGCGATATTCCACTGTTTGATCCACCTTGCCAGGGGTGACCTCAACGAGCCAATATTCAACCAGCTGGGGGACACCACAGACGCCTTTCATCTTCTCCATCATCTTGATTTCATTCAAGGCTTCTTTATTTCCTCCAATGGCCCAGTAGTCCTTGATTATAAACTCCTCATCATTCTTCCTCACATGATAGCAAACAGTACCGCGGCCCACAAGACCCTGCCTCGAAAAAATAATATCCAAAATGTCATAAAAATGGTCGTTGACCCGTATCTTCCCGATTGGCTCCGGCAGAGGTTCGAGAAGAGGATCCTGAGGGATCTCTATTGGGAGTTCCACTGGGAAGCTACCGTCATCTTCATCGGCGTTATCCTCGGTAGGTTCTGTCTCCAAGTCAATCTGAGGAGTGGTACTAGCAAGTGAAGATGTACTCTCGAACTGGGGGGGGGATGTGCTCTCGATCTGGCCCGGGGAGTGAGTTGGTGCGACGTCCTGGGATGAACCTTCGTTCTGCAGGAGGCAAGTAGAATGTGTTTTGAGAGTCTGCGGAAGTGTATGCGCGAATATGCTGATTGTGGTGTCGTATCCGATGCACTCAAGATTACCAAATACAACGCATGACAAGATATACAAGTATCTGTCTGGTTCTTGATCGATGTTAGTGCAAGGGCTTACGACACCTCCGGAATGGTCGTACAGGTGGACACGAAGATCGCGATACCCATTGCACAAGGATATCAGCAGCGCAAACCGTCTCCAGGGTTGGTGCTTTAGAAGAAGGTATGCTTTGGTATCAAGAGTCTTCGCAAGGGTGCTCGAAGGTTTGTATGCGCTGGATGTCAACTCGCATACCGCTTTGATCGTATCCCACCTAGCTTCAACATTGTCTAGTAGGGTAAGATCTGGTTTGCGCGGGATTTCTTCACCAGGTACTGGGCGTGATGAATTTGCCGCACTCCAGGTGCGTGATAAGTTGCGTGTGTGAGCAAGATCAGGCTGCAATGCAAGGAGGGCCGTAGAAACAACATTGAAGAATGATGAGAAGATGCGTTCTGTCGTTAATGGACCCTCCGAGGCTACAGCTGAGGAAGACAGGCAGTCCAAGTCCCTGTCCTCCCCGTCGTCTGACTTCGATCCTTCATCCGTCAAAAGGTCTGCATCAGCGAATGGCAGCATGCTCTCGGTAGCTTCACTTGTAGATGCCAGCGGTGCATCCAGCCCCCCAGAGGCTAGTAACTCGGTTTTGTTCGTTTCATCGATCAACACCCATTCTCCCGACTTCTCTTTTGTGCCACTCTCAGTTCCTCCTCGCTCACTTTTTTTCGTAGTTCGTCCCTGTCCATGCATTGTTGGAAGGGGCCAATTCCATCGACGCTTTTGAGTGTTATATAGCGGCACCATGGGAGCTCCATCTGGAGCCAGAGAAAAAGCTTCCAGATCATCGAGCTGACTGTCGGGGGGTATCTTGCTTAACGGAACCACAAGATCCTCCGCTTTGGGGACTTCAACAGTGCATGACTGGAATATAAGAGATAAGGTATGGCTGAGCTCGTCTTTGTTGGTAAACGCAGGCTCATGGAGTATCAAGCGGTTGAGTTCAGAAGTTGTGAGTTCATCCATCACTTTTATATTATGGATGGGGGGAGCTGTCAAGAAGGATGACAGTTTTTTCCCTAGGTCGATTGTTCTGGCGTGTCTCGCAGTTGGCATAACGAGGCATAGAACTCCGAAAAAAACCATGCCAGCATACATATGGAAAGTAAAGAAATGATAGCACACAAAATGGTCTTATCTCGAATCAAATACTATGCTGATAGGGCAAAGAATGTGTGTTTTTCCCAATACTCATTCAACCAAAACTCCGCGGCATGCTCCATGCTATTATAAACAGTGAGGCGTTTATCTGCAGTGGCTCCAAAGCGAGGAACAAGATTTATAGGCGCCCTTAGTTGAGAGAGCGGAATCACGTCCCCCATCCGAACACCATTTGAGTGTTTTGAGCGTTTGAGTACATGAAGTTGCGTAGTTGCATCACGATCATGCGAGATATCGAAGCATTGCACGTAGCTGAGAAATTGGTCTTTCCATGACCATGATGTGCCGCTCTTACCAATAGGCCGCATGATCAGTCTGATCTGGGCGACAGTGTGACCTATACAGGGTACAGTTGAGGCTGAGACAAGTATTGTGACACAAGACAGAATTCACACCTGAAAGTCCACTACTAGGCCATGAAAAGCCCGCACTAGTTTGAACGATAGCTGTGTCATAACGACCTAAATTCCAGGGGTGGCAGGGTGGGGCACAATTTAGTGTTTGAGCTGGTCTGATAGTGTGAGCATCGTGAAATTCTGTTTCTTGTAAGCGAACTTTGAACCAGACTTGAACCCTGTCAAAAGGAAGGATAGCCGTATGTGCCCCTCTTCTTGGACCGCCTATTGCATGGATGTGTTGGTCTCCACAAGTCGCCTCACGCTGAATGAAATCAGCGATAGCTGGTCGCAGATCTGGAAGGGAAAATTTGATGGCGACGTCGTCGATAGAGATCTTCCTAATGGACGCATCGTATGCAATATGAAATGCAGTGCGGCCGACGACAAATGAACGTAATGGAAGAGGTACAGAACCCAGGGGTCTGTACTGCAATGCCCTAGCAATGGCAAAATAGCTGATGACAGGATGACGTGGGAGTTCCTGCACCGCGGAAAGTTCGATTGGAGTGTCAGCATCAGCATCGGCATCGTCAGCGTCAGCATCGATGTTGATGTTCTCCAGCTGCTCAGTAGTCTGTTTTGCATCCAAAAGGCTAGTGGCGAGCTCAAAGCGCTGACACTTTTCGGCACGGTCCAAGTGTCGACATATCTGAGGATCGTAGTTGTGATTGTTGCTTGCCCTTGCAGGGTCTTTGATTTCAGTCACATGCGCATGTTCTGTGACATCCGCAGACCACTGTCTGATGACCCCAGAGTTGCGAATGCTTGGAACAATGTTCTGCATTAACTCCAACTTGGGTATATGCCAATTGGCAATAGGTCTATTACCCTTCCCTCGGCGAACTCCCGCAGCGATAATTGAATCCTTGTTTGAATGAAACTCGTCCAATGCGCCTGATATGCGCCTGATATCATCGTCGTCGATGCGTGGTGACTGCACACGATAACGGAACTGCATGAGTGCGCGTACGGCAGTGAGAACACCAGGAGCTGCGTCCGCACATACTGCAATGATGTATCGTTGAACATCACGATGACAACGACCGGTAACCTGTTTCAGTTTCGAAATGCCTCCGTGGAAGTGCTGATAACCAGTGATCGGCTGCAAAACAGAAAACCGGAAATCAATCTCGGACTCTCCGACTGCACAAATGAGCCATTGCGCGTCATGGTCCCAGAATTCTTTATGAATGTGGTGAAGGTCTTCCGGTGTAAAGAAATGAGATGGTTCCGCGAGTATCCAGTCTCGAAAGAACGGCTCAGCAACCCCATTCAGGCGGAACTTCTGTGCCTCGCGGAAGAAGGCCTCGATATCGAGGGGATCAGCGCGTGAACGCACAACTGTAAGCTGCGCAAGAGTCGTGGATTTCGTCCGAGGTTCATGCTGGAAGGCATCCCCGAACTGCTTATACATTGCCATGGTCACTGGCGATGTTTTGCCACCGACCGTTGCTAACATCATGGCTTCAGGGGTGTCAGCAATATAACTGGCAAGCGGGGTGAAGCAATAACGACTGTTGCCAATGGGATCCGATAGCATGACGCCATGTCGAGCTGCCTGTTTCAGAGGTTCAAGAACGATGTCCAAACATTCATGTATGAGGCGATCCTCCAATACACCCTTCATTCGTTTCTTCTTATGCACGAACTTCGGGACCGGTAGTAGAGCGGTGAGAACGAAAGCACTCGAAGACGATTTTAGACGTATATTCATATGTATGTTTGCAAGGCTTATAAGAAGTGGGTGAGCAATGCGATCGCCTGTTAAGGCAGTGATGTTCGTCTTGTCGGAGGATAGGATGGTACCGAGGAGGGTCGCACCACTAGGTATAGCGGCCTTCAAGGATAAATAAGCCAGAGACACCGAAAGTCAACATGGTACGCACCTGCATATCCCAAGCATCATTTCCCGTCATCCATTCAGTATATACACGACACCGCTTCTCTGCAGTAGTGTACACCTTGCGAGGCCTGGAATCAATACGATTGTGAAATATGGGGTTGTTGAAGATGCTGGCGATGCATTCTAGAGGGTCGCGCCAATATAAAACTACCGGTGACTTTGTTGCATGCGATGTGGGTATTACTTTGGACATCCAACGCGGACCACTGGGGAGCATTTCAGCTCGACCCCGTAGTTCTTTAGCTGAGGAGAATGACAAAGGTAATTCTTTGATCTAGAAAGTCCAACAGTTATGGAATGGTAACCAGTATGAAGTTCGGACACTCACCATTTCAAGCGATAGGAAGGAATCGATCTTGCCCATGCTCAGGCCCGAACGAAGCAGCCATGCCGCAACTTGCCAATCTCTTCGACCACTAAATGGATAGTAAAGGTTGTTCTTGCGATACACACTATTTTCGTCAGCGTCAAATAGGTTCAAAAAGGTGTAGCCATCCTGATAGGCAAGTGGAGGGTCAGGATAGTATTCGGTTACTTCACCGCCCTCATCCATAATTCCACCTCCCATGATATTCTCTTCATCACCGAATTCACCGCCATCATCACCAAAGTCAACTACCAAGGCCTTGCCTCCGAGTTCTGGTTCATGAGAAATGTCGTGCTCGATATTCACTGGGTCCAAGGGTGGAATGAGGGAATTAAGCTTGATGATATCTTCTAGCCACGTGTTGCGTGGAATGAGGGAATTAAGCTTGATGATATCTTCTAGCCACGTGTTGCAGCCAGACCGGGGCTGGCTCATATGGCGAGTGACAGATGTGTGGTCCTTCAGAATTTTTCCGCACGATGGACATTGAGGCATAAGGGTAAGGGTGAGACATACGACAGTCATCATTAACCTTCTGATCGATATTTCGGCATTTTCCGATACTGACTTAAACAATACTACCATGAACATAACCAAACTGCGATCTCTATCAGCACGCGCACCAGGGATGGACGAGCAGATCTCCCGTTTACATCATCGCGAAGGACCATCGGGTGCATATGACATATACAATGTTCTTCATTCTGTCAATTCCTTGGTGATGTCGATCTTGAAATTCGCTTTTTCGATGTACCTTACATTTTAACAGTCCATACAGGATCCAACCGACTCTGAGGCCAACCTGGTGTTGGACCTTGTAAGAGCTAAGCGGCAAGTTTATCTAGCGCAAAAGACACTGGCGGACTGTATAATACGCGAGAACGAAGTGTTGGCAAACTTACTCCGATATCGAGCTGAAGAAGCAGAAAAACGACTGGAGGACGCGGATGTTGGATTAGGGTGCATGCGAATCGCATTTAAGAAGAATGGATGGAGTCATTTTCCTCATCCGACTCAAACACGCGATGGCCGCCTACAAACTGGTAAGCTAACGATACGAAACTTGATGCAGGAGGTTGATTATCCCAGTAGAAGATACTGAACGTGGTCGTCACCTCACCGTCCAGCTTGATTGATCCGAGCGCTCCCTCTTCACATTATTATGATACTCAACTTATGTATATGCTGTTGTTGCATGAATATTTCGCTATGCAGTGTTATTTGTTGTATGTCCTCTCAGGCGTGAATGAACATATGCGTCTCACTCAGATCTTAAACTATCTTCACTGCGGCTGTTTAAGTTTGATCATTCAATTTGAAGCCAAGTCATATCGTACGAAACTGAGTCGTATAGACCTAGAGAAAAGTACTATGTAACTACTACCTATATTAGTTGATAAATTCTTGAATTATACTGTAGAACTGTGAGTAACTGGAGACAATGTATACTTTGCAGCCACTGTTGGCTGTGACTTTGGCGGAACTGTGGACTCTGTGGCTCACTGTCGTGGGAACATGATTTGTGTACATTCTGTGGAGAAATTTGTGATTTACTGATGTACCCAATATATATAGTTGACTCCGTCCGTCGCTGAGCTATACTTGCTGCAGGTTATGAGCCCTGCGCTCGTCAATTGAAAACCAATTCAACGCGGAGAACAAACTTACAATTATGTCGACCTCCAATGGAAAACTCGGCGATGACTTTCTTCGGATCCTGAAGCTGGTCGCCAATGGCGAGAACTGGATGATGTACAAGGAGCGACTTCAACGGTCCATAGACGCTCGTGGGCTGCTCGGCCATTTGGATGGCACTGAGACAAAGCCAATTGACCCCCAGACTTTGTCTGGCAGAGGAGTGTCATGGGTACCGACAACTGTAGACGGATTAAAAGAGGTTAGCACATACAAAATGGAATTGAAAGAATGGCGCACCGGGCAAGCCATAACGAAACAGCAAATCACGGGAATGATTCCTGATTCCCTATTCATTCAAATCAAAAATCTAGACACAGCTAAAGAGATCTTTATGCACCTTTCGAGTTTATTTGAGCAACACTTGCGCGTAGTCTCTGTCGAGCTACTGCGCAAGCTACAAGACCTGAAGTGCCCAGAGAAGGGCAACGTCTACGAGCACTTTGACAAGATGCACACCATGAAGGAACAGCTGTCATTGTTGGGGCATGCGCCCATGGACGAAAGCTTCACGGCCATGATCATGAGCTCCCTCCCAGCGTCCTACGACCCTCATTTATCAGCGCTGACAGCATCAGCCAAAGTATCAAAGGTCATACTCACCTCTGACACGTTGATGTCGACCATTGTCGATGAATACGACCGTTGAGCCTCCAAATCCAAGAAGGCCGGATCCTCGAATGACGACGCTGCCTACAACACAAACACAAATCAGCGCACTCGGAGAATCAAAGGAAACTGCCACAATTGTGGCAAGTATGGTCATATGCAACGCAATTGTCAAGGACCCGGGGGAGGAGCATCTGGTGGGAAGGGCAAAGAGCGGCCTGACACCAAAGGCAAGGACAAAAGAGCCGAAACAGCCGCTAGCGCCAAGGAAAAGGGCAATGACGATGAACCTGAAGGTGTTTGGTTAATGGATGATATGGATGATACAGATGAGATGGATGAACAAACATCGTTCACCTACGCCACACTGGCTAACTCAAACTCGCAGTCTGAATCCCGAACAGAGTTACTGGACTCTGGTGCATCAAGGCACATGTCGTCCTATCGCGATCTATTCAAAGACTTCGTTAGCATCACACCAAAACCCATCACAACCGCCAACAAACACACCTTTGAAGCCACCGGTAAAGGATCCCTACTCATCACACTGCCTAATGGGCAATCAAGCATCAAACTACTCCTGAAAGACGTACTTTATGCACCGAAAATGGGTGTCACACTTGTCTCCATCAATCGTCTTGCTGCAGCTGGGTACGCTGCACTATTCCACGAGAGTTCGTGCAAGATTTTCGATGAAAAGAGGAAGAAGCTGGGGGAGGTACCAGTGAACAAAGGCCTTTACTGTATCAAAGGCCCACGGAGGTTATTCACGGGAGTAGCAAATGCTAAAGAATCGCTCACCATGCAAGAAATACATATCCGGCTAGGACATATAGCCCCCAGTACCATCCTGCAAATGATTCGTGATGACGCTGGAGTAGGGGACCCCGGGGGTAGGAGCCGAGTGGCAGCCGAGCAGCACCGTAGTTTAGCGAGCCATTCAGTGTCCTTCGGGCTTTGTCGTAGCATAGTGCTCTTCACCACTTCTTGCCTTGCTCGCAACATGCAGGCACACAGTCGCGGATACACCGCTCCAACTGGTGAACAGAGCGAGTTCGCCTCAACCAAGCTTCGCTTTGGTCCTTCCCCCTTCGAGTCCAGAGTCTAGAGTCCAGAGCCCAGAGTCCAGATTACCCAGCCTGAGAGTTAGAGAGAGTCTCGTTGAGTAACGAGCAACACATATTAGAGTCAACGGACTCTAGTAGAGTTCAGTGTCACAGGGTAGAGAAGCCCATCGACACCGAGCACTTTCGCGTACGTTCACGCACTTCGGCGTACTCTCGCGCACTTTCAACCACAACCACCACTGTTTTTCGGCTCCCGCACTTTTATAGCATCATGTCTGTCCCTGCTAGACCTTCCTGCCGCAAGTTGACTGGCATGCAGGATGCTTCTGAATGGATGGAAGATTATAGCTGCGCGCTCGATGCCGCCGGCATTGCAATAGCCTCCCGCCATATATGCTTTAGCCACTCTCTCGCAGGCACTGCATTACAGTGGTTTTTCGACTTACCGTACAATGAGAAGCTTTCTTGGCAAAAGCTCAAATCCGCATTTTTGACCAGATGGTCCCGCAACTTTCCGCATACCACGCCCGCAGTAATTGTTACGCCTCTTAACGCCTCTTACTCTGTCTATTCCGAGCGCTCCGCACAAGATCTCGCAAGGGAACAGAAGGCTGCACTCATACGAGCTGGAACTATGGTTGCCCCCATCCGTCTTTATAGAGACCGCAGCTTCCAGACTGTCTCCATTGCAGCGAAGACTTACATAACATGCGGTACACAAACTGAGACAGTCAACACTGTCAGTCCACGACCAGCGCCTACTAACGGCACGAGCCCTGCTCAGTCATTTAACTGGGCAGATGACGTTGATTCAACTGTTCTATTCACATTCCCCACTCAACCAACACTTCCGCCACAACAACCACGCGATTTTTCTGTTCTACGGAGCTCAAACACCAACCTGTGGTCTAGTCTTCAGTGCCGTCACCGTCGGTCATCAGATCAATGCAGTCGGAGCTTCCCGCAGCGAGCACAGCCCCAGCCTGACTTCGAACTGCCCAAGGTAGCACTGGCAGTTGCAGCATCGGACAACGTGCTCGTCAAACCCTCTGTAAACTTCACTGCAGCATCAGCAACTGTTGACTTTGTTGCATCCCCGCCATGTCCAGCGCTTGAAATACCTGGTGCGCAAACTCACATTGCGTCACTGGATTGGGAACAAGATCCACGTCTTCGAGATCTGAGCTGTGCTCTTCGAACACTAGGTTGGACACACATGTCAGACCAAGTTTCTGCGTTTAGAGGGCGACGAGGACGCCGCCGTTTTTTCAAGGGGGGCACATGGAGTAGGGGACCCCAGGGGTAGGAGCCGAGTGGCAGCCGAGCAGCACCGTAGTTTAGCGAGCCATTCAGTGTCCTTCAGGCTTTGTCGTAGCGTAGTGCTCTTCACCACTTCTTGCCTTGCTCGCAACACGCAGGCACACAGTCGCGGATACACCGCTCCAATGTGATCACTGGTATCACCCTAGACCCATCAGAGACCATGATGGAACGATGTGAGTCTTGCGAATATGCTAAGGCCACACGCAAACCTATTGGCAAGATTCAAGACCCCCCACGACGTGAGAACTTCAGTGACGAGGTGCACAGTGACCTCTGGGGACCATCCCCAGTGAGAACCCCTGGACACAAAGAGTATTTTGTGTCATTCATGGACAATTACACGCGATACTCTCACCTGTATCTTCTGCGCACGAAGGATGAGCCATTCAATGCCTACAAGTACTATGAAGCTTGGGCAAACACACAGTTTGACACCAAGATCAAACACCTTCAGTCGGATTGCAGGGGAGAATTCACTAGTGATGACTTCACGCATTATCTCATGAGCAAAGGGACTGAACGCAAACTCACCATACATGACACGCCGGAGCACAACGGCGTAGCCAAATGCCTTAACCAAACCGTCGCTGAATGGACTCGCGCATTGCTACATGCTAGCGAGTTGCCAAAATTCCTGTGGGGAGAGGCCATTATGCACACTACATGGCTAAAGAATCGTACCATCACTCGCACGCTGAATAATATGACACCCTATGCAATGTTATTCAAGAAAAAGCCCAATCTCATGAACTTACCAATATGGGGATGCCATGTCAAGGTCCATACCACCCATGGCTCGAAACTTGACATGCAAGCAATAGACAGGAGATGGGTGGGCTTCGATTCAAGTAGCAATGGGCACTGAGTATGGTTGCCTGAGGCCAGGCAAGTAGCAGTGGAACGAAGTGTCATGTTTGACACTGCAGAGGTAAGGGTGCCCCTGAAAGGACCCACGGAAAAGGCAAGCGGCACGGCACAAGGCAATCATGTCGGTTCCACACCTCCGTCATCAGTCAGCCACACGGTACGAGGCCATGATGTCAGTTCAACACCTACCAGTCAAAGCCCAAGCCCACAACCAAATCTAACGACTGCTTCTGATCACCTTGGCCCACAGTTCGAAAGCACGGCGCAGCCACATCACTCTAGTCGAGTGAGGGTTGAGTCAGCGTACATCAAAAGTCTGCGCGATGGCACAGGAACTATAGATGGACACAGCAATGACTTACCCCGTGGTATGCAGCCCATCCCTGAAGAATCCCATTTGGCAGCCGAGCTCAGACTGGTGGGGGAGAATGGAGAGATAGACGAGGATGATGAAGAGGTTTTTGCTATGATGGCAGGAGTTGCGGCTGTAGAAGGAAGCGACCCTACAACAATCAAAGAGGCCTGTAAACGGACTGATTGTCCAAGTGGGAAGACACCATCAACAAAGAACTCACCTCCCTAGAGGGTGCACGGACCTGGTCCATTGTCGAGCGGCCAGAAGGCACCAACATAGTAGGGTGCAAGTGGGTATTCCGGATTAAGCAGAACGCAGATGGGGAAATCGACAAATACAAAGCCCGGCTAGTGGCTAAGGGTTATTCCCAGGTATACGGCGTAGACTATTATGACACTTACGCACCCGTTGCACGCCTTGCATCCCTCCGTACCATCCTTGCCATTGCTGCACAAAACGACTGGAATATCGACGTTTTCGACTTCCACAGCGCTTTCCTCAATGGTAAGCTCAACGAAGACGAGATTATCTACATGGAGCTCCCACCTGGTCTAAAGGTCGACACAAAGTTCAAACATCCTGTTGCATTGTTGCACGTCGCACTTTACAGATCGAAACAAGGAGCTCTGAAGTGGTATCAGGAGTTGTGTCGATTGCTGAAGAGTTTAGGCATGACACATGCAGAGTCTGACTGGGGAGTTTTCTACAAGCATATAGGCGCGGACATCTTAATTCTCGCATCACACGTTGACGACTGCGCAGTGACCAGCAGTAACAACAAGCTTATCACAGAGTTCAAACGAGATGTCGCCTCACACTATAAATTAACAGACCTTGGTCCTATCACCTCACTACTTGGCATGAAAGTCACCCGTGATTGTATTTAGGCAAGAGCACGGGTCTGGGTAACCCGTGCGGGTTGCGGGTACGGGTATCCCTGGGGTATGGGTAGGGGTCTGACATTAGTGTACCCATACCCGTACCCGTACCCCTGACATGGGTTTCAAATTATATTAGTACAAGTACTGATGACGGTCCATCAAATGAATGAAATTCGGACATATTGTACATGTCAAACTCTATTTACAAACATCAACGCAAAATGCTAGCACACAGTGCACAAAACACAGCCCCTTCACTCACACCATGCACTCTGATACTACTGCTAAACGAGTCCCCAAGGTCTCTGCTAAAGCCCAAGCCGCACTAGAAGAAACTGCATCTAAAAAACGCCAAGCTGATGTCAATGGAGATAGTGTGAGGATACAGCCGAAGAAGGTAAAATCAAACCCACCCACTGGAAGCGCTGCGAGAACAGCATCGAAGAAGAACATCGCAGTGTCGAGATCATCACCTGCGTCAAGTCAACAAGCTGTCGTCCATACAGAAGCTGAGGAAGAAGACTCACATAGCGATAATGCGAAAAACGATGATGTTGAACTTGTGGTGACTGAAAATGAAGACGAAAGTGCCGCTGATGAGCTAAGTATGTTCGAAAACCTAGGAAATGATATTATTTTATCAAACACCAACAGAACGATTCATGAAAGACTGGATCTCACCTGTGTACGCTTTCTTTGAACCATTTCCCAAGATTGTCGAGGAGAATGGCCGGCGGGCACATGTCTTTAAGTGCCAGGGCAAGGGTTGCAAAACTACGGTAAGACGTTACCTCGACAAAGGTGATGCGCGCTCGACAGGGAACATGCGCAAACACGTTCGGTCGTGCTGGGGTGAAGAAGTATTGCGAGCCGCCGATGAGGCCAAGGACGCCAATGAAGTGCGAAAGAAGATTGTGGGCAGTGTACTACGAAATGGGTCAATAACAGCCTCATTTGAAAGAAAGGGAAAGGGAAAAAATAACGTACTCGCATCGTCAGCATACCAAGGCTGAGACAAAGTAAGGTCAATTCTAACTTATCCGCGCTGTCCTCTAATGTGTCGTGTACCAGGGCCGAGATTGTTCGCTGGGTATCAGAGAATCTGCGGCCGTTTGAAATCGTGCAGGACAGAGGATTTCAGTCACTTATGAAAACAGGACGACCGGAGTATTACATACCGTCGAAGTCCACAGTCTCGAGGGATGTGCGGCTTGTTTTTGCACGAACTCGACAACGAATTGCTAAAATGATGATGGTTAGTTTAATTAATGTTCAAACGAGGCCAATAATAACAAAACACGTACTAGGAATATGCGGGCAGGCTCAATTTTTCAACTGATGCTTGGACATCACCCAACCACCGTGCCTTCATTGCAGTATTGGTCCACTTGGAGCATAATGGTGTGCCGCTATGCTTTCCGTTAGATGTGGTTGAAGTACCGAAGGTAGGGAAATCACTCACAGAAAGGATGTTGCTAATCCAGTAACAGTCGCACACCGGGGAGGAGCTAGCGCGGGCATTTGAAGGGATCCTGGAAGAATTCAGAATCCCAGACAAAGTGAGCTAACCATTCCATACAAACAATTGAGACTTACCAATGACGCGAAGGTCCTTTGCATTGCGTGCGACAACGCATCTAATAACAACAAAATGATTGACCAGCTCGCTGTGGAGCTTCCGAACTATGGTGGGCGCGCAGGTCACACTCGATGCTTCCTCCATACTGTGAATCTTGTTGCAAAATCGGTCCTCCGCGAATTCGATGTGAAAAAGGGTGATGGCGGTGAGGGAGACAGCTGGGATGACCAAGAAAGTGATGGTGTCGGCAAGGGAGATGATGAAGGGCTTGCAGGTGACACCAGTGATGCTAGCGAGAACGATAATGATGACGATATTGATGGATTGGTCGATGCTGCTACGATTTTGAATGCAGAGGAGCAACGAGAGTTGCAGAGCAGCGTCCGTCCTGTCAAGGATGCTCTGGCCAAGGTAAGCACTTGACGAGTGAGGAACGAGCTGCTGTTGACCAAATTTGATTAGATACGAAAGTTATCATATAAAATAATACACTCTACCACAAAAATCCTTCCTGCATGGTATGATATTCTGACAGAACTTGAGATGTCGACCCGGATGTTGCCTCGAGACGTTTCGACAAGGTGGAACTCAACATTCGATATGTTGGAGCAAGCGTTGAAGCACCGAGAGGCTGTCGACAGGATAACGCAGTGTCGGGACTTGGGGCTGAGAGCATTGGAGCTAACTGACAGAGAGTGGGCAATCCTGGAGCAGTTGCACGACATTCTGAAGGTGAGTTTGGCCACTGTTGCATTAAGTCAGCATCAACGCTGACAACACATGCAGATTCTCAAGGACGCCACCTTGTTTTTCTCACGTTCAACTCCTAATCTCGCCACTGTAATCCCAGCAATGGACCTCATTGACGAGACGCTTACTACCCACTCAATGAATCGACAACTTCTGCCCTCAATCCGTGTTGCTGCTGGTCTCGCTAAAAAAACTCTGAACCGCTATTATGAACTTACCGACAGTTCTGAAGTCTACCGTATTGCAATGGGTACGTTCTTTATTTATTTTCATGCTCGTACTGACTATAATTTGATATAGTACTTCACCCACGTCACAAGCTAGCTTATTTCAAGCGCGCGAAATGGGAACAACAGTGGATCGACACGGCAGAGACACTTGTTCGCAATGCATATGAGCTGCGTCTCAATGCTGACAACAGCGACCCTGGCGAAGATGAGGAGATTGTGGAAAGCACCCGCCCTTGTGATTCAAGTGTCCCAGTGAGTGTGATTAGTTCTCTAACCTCAAGTGCCATAGTGTAGCTAATTTTTAATGAACTAGAATATATTCGACAATATGGCAGCACTTGCACCACCTCAAATCACGGACCTTCGAGACGAACTGGATCGGTACCTCAGCACTGACATTGAGCATGTCACAGACCCTCTCGCATGGTGGTATGAGCGCCGGACAACATACCCTTATCTTTCACGGATGGCCTTAGACTACCTTACTATCCCAGGTAAGTATTTTTCTTTGTATATTCAATGGTTGCCGCCTCACGCAGCTTTTAACAGCGACTTCGGTGGATGTTGAACGACTGTTTAGTCGTGGTCGTTTGATACTCTCACATGTGCGATCACGTCTCAATGCTCAATCCACTCGCGCGCTATTGTGTCTGGGCTTTTGGAGCCGGCTTAATCTGGTCCATACTGAAGATGTGTTGTCTGTTAGTGCACTCGCTGACGTGAAAGGTGACGACGTCGAGATGGATGATGGCTGGGACATGATTGAGTTGTAGTATATTTCATTCATGTTGTATTTACAAGGTTCAAGCAAGCAGACTCGTGGGTATACCCGTCGTGGGTCTTACCCTGGGTGTTCTAACATAACACCCATGAAAAAACCCATACCCACTTGACGGGTGTGGGTATTGTGCCAGGTACGGGTACGGGTGACATCTCTTACACCCGGGGGTTTACCCGTGCTCTTGCCTAATTGTATTGCACGCACTATCTCGTTCTCCCATGAAACCTACATTGATGCCATCCTTACCAAGTATAATTTCATTGATATGAAGCCTTGCTCTATTCCTATGGATCCAAACATCACACTCTCACACACCCAATCCCCAACAACCCCGCACGAGTCAGCACGCATGAAGAACATCCCGTATCATGAAGCCGTAGGATCGTTGATGCACCTTGCGGTCAGTACACGACCTGACATTGCATTCGCTGTGTCAACTGTGGCGCAATTCGGCGCAAACCCTGGTATGACTCACTGGGAGGCCGTCAAAAAGATCTATAAGTATCTTATTGGCACGAAAACTTTGTCACTCACCTTCGGCAGCTCCAAACAAGGGCTTGAAGGCTATAGTGACGCTGACAGAGCCTCTCAGGAACATCGTCATGCAATATCCGGCTATGCCTTTCTGCTAGATGGGGGCGCGGTCTCCTGGAGCTCGAAAAAGCAAGAGGTAGTAACTCTTTCCACGACCGAGGCCGAGTACGTCGCAGCTACGCACGCTGCAAAAGAAGCTGTTTGGCTTCGTCGCTTCATCAGCAAGATCTTCCGTCCCTTATCCCAACCCACTATCCTTCATTGCGACAATCAATCGGCCATTGCACTTGCTAAGTCCAGAGCGTTTCACGCTCGAACGAAACACATAGACATTCGTTATCACTTTATTCATTTTTCCATTGACAAAGGTTCTATTTCTTTGATTTATTGCCCTACAGACGATATGATTGCAGATACACTTACAAAACCCCTTCCTAGCTTGAAAGCTAAACACTTCGCATCCGCCCTTGGACTTCGCTTGGTTTGAGGGGGAGTGTTGGATATTAAACACTCACTATTGTCCTTCGGTGCCGTTCGCTTATCTAACCACCTAGAAATTTTCCTTTGCTCTTTGCTTGCCTGCTTTCCTCAGTTGACTCCATCCATCGCTGAGGTCAGTATCATTCTCGTATATATCATACATGTAACTCACATCCTATGCAGCTATACTTGCTGCAGGTACTATACCCAATATATATAGTTGACTCTGTCCATCGCTGAGCTATACTTGCTGCAAGAAGTCATGTAATCAAGTGCACCAAGAGGGTAGTTGCCAGTCAATGATGCCAGCAAGAACGAAAAACTGCTTCTCCCTCAGGATGAATGTACGATATTACTGTAGCCATCAAGCCAATGTTGGCGAAGCACATTGCAAGTGACCACTGCGCTACTCCTGAAACATGCGAGATACCACATATCTACAGCAAGCCCAACATGTGTATTGTATTCTGTAGGAGATGCAATTTAGTGCCTACTCACCTTAGTGCACGCAAGTAACCACTCCCTCGTCGACACTCCTGCTGACTGAGACATCGAAAAAGATGCAATGGCAGCCATCACTGGCACTCACAAAGTAGCGTCCCAAGCGCCAACTCAAAAGGAAAGTGCCTCATAGACTTGAACTGATGCTTAAGGGTCATGAGAAATTGGTGAACGAGGTAGTTTTCAATGTTCATCTGTGGTACCCGTCCCCTCATTGCTTTCTCCCACGACAACAGTAGGATCTGGACTTGCGGAAACAGGTGGGCAGCGAAGCAGTTGATATGTAGCTCGAATCCGTGTAACCGAGGTTTTGAAGAAGCACACACACGTGAGTCACATTCAAATTCATCCATGCACTTCCCGCCATTCATAAACTGCGCGATGATCGCTATTAATATGCTGTGCAGCGCTGACACACCTCTTAACCGCCGGCTCGGTGTCAATACCAAGGATTCGAAATCACACAAGTAATCACATGTAGAAACGCTTCATAATCGTTCACTCTGACTACCACTAACTTAATCCCACAGCCAGGACTTCTCCCTACCCATCGGAGCAGCTTGGAGAGGTAATACAGTCCCATGAGACTGGCACAGAGAGAATAGGAGAGATTGATGATAATGATTAAAAGTTTGGTGACCCCCAATTAACCCAATTAACTCCTAGTACATCAACCCTACTAACCCTCCCAAAATCACAGATCCATTTAACTAACCTCTTAACCGGTTATAACCGGGATAAGTTATAACTGTTTTAACTGGTTAGTAACAACACTGTTGACACTTGCAAAGATCTTGATGCGGAGAGGCAGGCTCTTTTCGTGATTTCGAATCCTTGACGGTGGTGGACAGTATTGACACCGAACCAGCGGTTAAGAGGTGTGTCAGCGCTGCACAGCATAGCGATCATCGCGCAGTTACATAGAAGCTGCATAACGGGGCGATCATCGCGCAGTCAGAAGCTGCACGTGCTTATCATTGCTAAGCTATAGTAAGCAATTCAAGTATCTACTTGGACTGTCGGACACCATCACGGATTCCTTGTTATCAGCGCTGTCAGCCTCGTAGATCCACTATCGGCCTCGTATATGTGAAAACCAGCCTTCACCTGCAACCATGTAGCTATAAATCCAGGGCCAGTCTCGCTCTTTCCATCCAACTAATCCACCAACATGATGTTCATCCCTCCATTCGATTCCACCGCCTATTCCACTTACACTCAATCGCCCAATCACATCGGATGTCCATGCTGGTAGCGTGCTACTGCTTGAGGCACCAGTGTGGGCTTAGTGGCGAGGAGGACGTAGGTTTTGAAGAAGCGCACGCACGTGAGTCACATTCAAATTCATCCATGCACTTCCCGCCATTCATAGCAGTTAGAAGCTGCATAACGGGGCGATCATCGCGCAGTTAGAAGCTGCACATGCTTATCATTGCCAAGCTATGATAGTAAGCAATTCAAGTATCTACTTGGACTGTCGGACACCATCACGGATTCCTTGTTATCAGCGCTGTCAGCCTCGTAGATCCACTATCAGCCTCGTATATGTGAAAACCAGCCTTCACCTGCAACCATGTAGCTATAAATCCAGGGCCGGTCTCGCTCTTTCCATCCAACTAATCCACCAACATGATGTTCATCCCTCCCTTCGATTCCACCGCCTATTCCACTTACACCCAATCACCCAATCCGTCATGGACGTACGGTCAGAGAGTCGACACCACTCCTGCCGGAAAAGACTGGGTCGCAGGCGAATCTTCTGGGTGGAAAATCTATAACCCAGCAGAACTAGACAAGGTGTACGTACTCCTCGACCAATTGTTCAGCCCCAATTGTGACCGCGATCGACAGCAATATCACCAAGCTCATGAATTCGGGCATCATACCACGCCCCATCGCATTCGTGTCCACGATCAGCGAGGACGGCATAGAGAACCTGGCACCGTACAGGTAAGACACGGTTCCATTATGTACTACGCTCTGCACGCTTACCTGGCTTGCATCCACCAGTTGGTTTAACATAGTGAGCAATAAACAGAAAACATGTCTCTTCATCGGTTCGATGACCTCTTCCCATGCTAGGTCACGACCTACCCGCCTATGATCTCATTCGCATGCAACAACACCGCCCTGGGCGGCCTCAAAGACACAGCCGCGAATGTGAAGAACAGTCAAGGGTTTAGCGTGAACATCATCAGCGAGCCATTCATCGAGAGTGCAAATGCAACTGCCATAGACGCTCCCCCTGACTTCGACGAATGGAGTCTCAGCGGTCTAACAAAGGAAAAATGCGTATGTGTGCACCTTTGTGATACGATATGTGCGCTGACAACAAATTGTTCAGGTGCAAATAAAAGCCTCGCGCGTCAAGGAAAGCGCTTTTAGCATGGAGTGCGAGGTAATTTCATTTCATTTCATGCCGAGCCCGTTCGCTCGCCGACCACACTGCCTCCTAACAGCTGCACAGATCCATAGATATCACGCACCCAGTCACAGGCGAGCACACCAGCACGCTCATGCTCTCGCATGTCAAGTGCATCCATGTGCGCAAAGACATGGTCACAGAGAGAGGTGTCATCGATCTGACAAAGTACAAGCCTATCGCGCGTGTGGGCGATATCACATATGCGCGCGTTGGAGATGCATTCAGGATCGCCACTCCGACATGGGCGCAGGACAAGGCGAAGATACGTGATGCGTTTGACGAGGCGAAGATATAGGAGGAGCGTTGGCGACTCTGTCATTGCTATGAGATAGAACGAAGGAGGCCAGCTTGCTATTTCATTAGTAACAGATACCATTAATATATATTAGCATCCAAGCGTGATCGTGTCTGCCCCCACCAGCCATCCCTGAGGTAGTCCTTCCTTATAATCATTGACTAGCATGGAAGCGCCGAGTAACTAGTGAGTGAGGGCTGGCATATTGAGTGTACGAACACGTGGTTTGTGCTCTCCCCAGATGCACATGCCAGTATTACTTGCGTCAATCATGATAACATAGTCTAGGATCCATCGTTGGAGCCACCTGTAGGGCAGCTCATGGCTAGAGAGCATAGAAGTGGATAGTTATGTTATTGTTTCTAGATCAGCTTCGAGGACACTCCGTGGATATTGCTCGTCTCATACGTCAGATTCACACTCTTGGATGACTGATGTAAATAACACCAAAAATGCATACCGCTACAATATCTCTAGCGTCCTGACCATGTCATGAATAGAAGAAAGATCCTTGACTTGTGCAACAATATCATGATCTGCCGTGATTCTCTTGTATTCTCCGCCGCGTTGCTGGGCTAGAAAAAATGCGCTAAAAGGCTGCTCAAGGCGAGCAGTCAATCGCCACGCTCGATCGCTCAACTCCAAATCAACTGACTCCTGTGCTTCAGAGAACCCACCAGGCGAATGCTGTAATGGAGACCCGGGCGCAGACCAATAGTCTTCTTCGCTCTGCGTGTCGTCAGCAACGTCAGGCGGCTCTGCCAAGCCAGACGGCTCCGCGAAGTCAGGAAGCTCGAGGAGATGACGATTCCACGGACGAACAAGCAAGAATGCCTGCATAGTGGGTCGTGGTGATGAGAACTGAATCAACTTGTCTTGCGTGGTGATCAGCAGGTCATGAAGCCCGTCGGCCTTGACTTCATATATCTCCTGGTCTTGAGCGCGACAGCGTTTGACTGTTGTCACACGAAATGCGATGCAAGGCAGATGCAGCCTGCAGTTTGCGAAACGAGGAGCGTTCAGGCTGTCAAGTAGGGCGTAAAGTTTCAAAACCGAATCTACAGCCATGGCACGTTGGAGCGAAAAGATCGACGTCTGAATGTCATCTTCGGAAAGAGATGGCAGGGTGCATGGTAGAGCTTTGTATGAAGCAATGTCAGCCGGTAGACAGCTATTGAATTCGGATGATTCTCCCACCCAGTCCAGGGCACTGATGTCACCCGACTGAGCTATGACCTCTTGCAAAAGTCTCCCAAGCGCGTTTTGCTTCTTCTCGCCATAAATGACAGGTAGTCTGACGCCGAAGATACCAAACAATGAGTATGCAATATCTTCCGGCCACGTGGTAACTCGGGCCGACACCCATTGCAGTTTCTCTCGTGCGTCTCTCATCCCTGGACGGAAGGCGATGAGGGCCTGCGCATCTATGCCCGTCGCAACTCCCATCTCCTGCATGATTGCAAGGGAATCCTTGTGGTTGGGAGAGCGATCGTCGAGATATAGGGACCAATCCTTCTGATAAAACAGGACAAATTTTGGGGCGAGGAATTCTTGAACTGTCCATCCTCGCGTGTTCCAAACGCTACTTGCGAGTGCGCCAGGCTGCGACGAAGGTGGAACATCCGACAGGTAGATGATGGTAAGTGCTGAGTGGCGATACCAGATAAACATGGAGTTGACCGATTGTTGGACCTCGACATTGTTAGTCTGGTCGATGCAACAGGTATCGATCCAAGTCCAGTGATAGCCCATATCGCGAGCAGTTTTACAGAATGACTGCAACTTCGGGATGCCACAGACTGGATCCAAGTCGTACACCACCTTGCCCTGGATGTCATGCAGCGACGGCTCCGTCCCTTCCCACCTATGCGATAGCATGACATAACGGAAGTATATCGCCACAATGTCTTTGATGCGCTCCACTTGAAGGTCTGCATGCTTCGTTGTCGATGACAAAAGTTCTTTGTACTCTGCGCTCATTCTGAAGGCATTGATCTGTAGCTCGCGATTGCATAAGCGCCCAGTGGAGGTGTTAATTAGACGATGCGGGGCATCGTCGAGTTGAGCCTTGATGGTCTTTTGAATAGCTCCTTCTACTTCGGATGGATTGACATATTGTTGGCGCAAGCCTGGACAAAGAGTCAATAATGTTGAAGGATGTGCTGTTTGGGGCGCACTTGTTATTTCCGTGTCGGGAGCATTTTCCAATTTGGAGAGCATGATTTTGAACGCCTCGATGGCTTCATCGTATCGGTGTGCATCATGAAGTACCGCATGCTTCAATTGATATCCAAAGTAAGATGAGGGTTTGAGTTCGATGACCTTCGTATCACCAAAATAAGCGTCGAAAACGAAACGGTAACGGTCATCGCACCTTTTCCGCGTCCTGGAGGGCATCGTCCCATAACATTTTGCCCGACCTCGCTTTACTGCGGTTCGCAAAGATGGTATAGGTTGCAAAATCAAGGTCGATCGCCAACGAGTAAAGGTCGATAGCCCTGTCGTAATTACCCGCAGCGAGGGCAGCATCTCCGCTCGCAGTGAGGTCAGTCTCTTCGGCGGCAGCATAGAGCACGCTGCAATCTTGCTTGAAAGCTAAGTGATATGAGGTTCATAATTATACCGGTTGACAGCAGGCAGACTTGCCAGTCGACCAATCAAGGGAGCGTGCTTTAGTAGCCTCATCAGCCCTATCCATCATGTATCGGTATGCTTTGATGGCTTCTGGAAGTCTACCTGCCCGAAGGAGCGCATGACATCCATTTTGGTGTGCAGTTCGCCACAAGGACTTGAGGTCCCACCCGAATAACTAGAAAAAGCAAGTCGGGCGTGAAAAAATGATTTCCAGTTGCACCGCAAACAACCTACCACCACGAAGACATCATAATATTTAGAATGGATGGCTGATATAGGCGAGAAGCCGATAGCGTTGATAGCAGCATTGAAGTGGTCAGCAGCTTCATTGTAAAATGCGCCGTCTAATGCATTCATTCCCACTTGTGCGTGTAGATAAGCCTAAAGTGCGAGGTTAGCATCGACGCATGAATCTGGAGGTGACTGTGTCGGGAGCGCTCACTTCCACGATACCACAGGCAAGAGAATTAGGATTGGGACGAGTAGTAGCTAGCTCTTGGACACGCAAAATTGCCTCGTCATGTTGATCTGCATTAAAGAGGGCGATGGCCTGACAGCTGTCTTGTAAGTAGCGAGTACATAAAACACACTGATCGACGTACCTTAATCAAGAGTAGAAGACAAGTTTTATTCAAGTCTGCGTCCACGTACATAAACGCAAGGTCAAATGCTTTCATCGCGTCTTGAAACTGTCGTTTTCCACAGTGGGCGATGCCCTTAGAGATACAACCCATCAAGGATGGCTGAATATTGATGCTCTATAACGCCACATAAGTTGGCCTGTGTTAAAAATGTCCCGACGAGACAGTGTATCTCACTTTGAGTGCGTCATCAAGTGCACAGTCCCAGTCAGCTTTTCTCGCCATAACAAACGAGCGATTTGCGTAAGAGTTGTAGTCGTTGGCATCAGCGTTGATCTCTTGGGTGAGAAGCTTGTCAGCAGTAGATAATTCTCCGGTTTCACATGCATTGCGGGCCATCGTGCTTATGGTAAGGATCTGCATCATAGTACATAGTCAGATTGCGTGGTAAGAATGAATGTTCGAAACAAGCCTCGAAATCAGACTGTCGAGCCTTAGGATCAATATACAAGAAGACGAACCAACTGTCAATGAACGGGAACTCACATTATTTGCCACGTGTTCCTTCAAAGTGTCTTCCCGTAACGCATCCTTGGAGAAAATGAGATGAAGAAGGGACGGAAAATGAACAGAATCTTACATCTGATGCTTGGTCCTTGAGGATGTCCTCCAGCAAAGGTATTGTCCACTTTGAGATCATTCTATCTGCTCCTCCGCTCAGGATGTGTTTGCCATCCGCGGAGAAGGTGACACAATACACCTCATTAGGGTGCTTGAATATGGTGATGGTTCGTCGATTCGATAGTTGCCAAAGGCGAACCTGGTGGTCATTAGATGCGGACGCGAGAAGGGTGCCAGTAGGGTCCAACGCAATCATCCAGACAAGCCCAGCATGGCCCTTCCAGGGTTCACCGACCTGCTTCCAGGTCGATGAATCCCAGATCCGTATGGTGGGATCGTGTACATCACCAGCTGAGACAAGCTGTTTGCCATCGGGAGTCCACGCGAGTGAAAAGTTACGTGCTTCATTCTCTGCAGAGTGACCCTGGAACTTTGCTATGCATTTCCTCTTGCCTGGATTCCATATTTGGATATTTGCCGCGGTTGCGATGGCAAGATGTTGACCAGACGGTGAATACCGAACACAGAACACTCCATTCCCACAATTGATTGGATCTCCTTGCACCTGCCACGATTTTGTGCTCCAGAGCTCCATTGTGGTGTCCGATGAGCCGCTCGCCAACAGTGTGGTGTCTGGAGAGAAATCGAGAGACCATATCCGTTGGGAGTGAACTTTGATGGGTTTTGTGAGAGATTCGCCGTCTCTGTTCCAGGCGATGAGCTCTCCACTGTCATCACCGCTTGCTATTAATTGCCCGTCTCTTGATACTGCAACTCTCCGTACCACATCGCGATGCCCTTCCATTTTCTTCAATACAACACCGTCCTCTAAATTCCACAGACGAAGCGTCTTGTCGTGCGAGGCTGTCACCATACGGCGTCTATCGGGGAAGACTGCGGCTGCCCACACAATACCTTCATGACTTTCTAATGTTTGACTAGCCGTGGTGATTCGAATAGCGGGCTGTTCTGCTTCCGCCATTCTGCTCGAGGTAGATGATATTAGTGGTTCTCAAAGTTGATTTCATAGAATCTGGAAACGTCAAAAGTTTGCGAGTTGCCGGTTGTATTTGAAGCTCCGACGCTGACAAATAAACCCTAAGCTTTGTACCATCTGCTATAGCATTCTGCAGCTCCATCACTGATATGCCCCGTGAATCAGATCGAAAGATGCTGCTTCGCAGCCTCAAACAAACCAGAAATGACCTTTCCGTCGCGCGATACATGGAACTAATTGAATTTATGATAGATCAAATACTGGATGAAGACTCAGACTCTGATACAGAGCTTGATGATGCTGCCAGTGGCCGTAGCGACTCGGATATCAGTATACGGACTGCATCACCAACATGGCCGGAGTCGCCTACATTGTCAATCACATCTGCCTCATCAATCAACTCTCTGGTATCGCTCTCGACAGCATACTCCGACTTCTTATCGCATGATATCCTGGACATGTGTGAACGGGTCTTTACCCAGTTCATTGACGCAATCGGTGCGCTGCATGATGAGGTGGAGAAGTGTCGAGTGCTGAATGTGCATCCACGTCTGAATCGCGCACCTCAGCTTCACTTGCTGGAGGAGTGGGCTCTGTTCTCAGCTGATAAATTTCGCCGCAAGCTTCGTGTTGAGGCAGACGTGTTCGATGGACTCACAAAGTTAATTCAAGAACACCCCATCTTCTATAACCGCTCAAATAACCCCCAACTCCCTGTTGCGGTCCAGCTCGCCATTTTTCTAAACGGTGTTGGCCATTATGGCAATGCCGCGACTACTGAAGATATATCCGACTGGGCTGGAGTATCCTTGGGGACCGTTTATAACTGCTACAAACGGGTTATGATTGCGATCTTGCAGCTTCATGACCAGGCGATTCATTTCGATCCGCTTGATCACGAGGATCAAATGGAGCGAGAGCGGGCGAAAGCTTACGTGGAAAGCAAGACATGTCGTGAATGGCGTGGAGGTTTTCTTTGTGTAGATGGGACTCCGTCCCCTCTACACGAGAAACCTGGTTGGCATGGTGAAGGGTTCTTCGACAAGAATTCGGACTACTCTCTAACAGCCCAGGTAAGTATTGGTTTGGTGTGCAACACAGTGACTTACAGTTTAAAAGGTTGTTATATTCCCTCATAACCTTCGTATCGTGGACTATGTCATTGGCGTACCTGGGAGTCTCCATGACTCAAACGTATTCGCACGAACGAGAGTTTCCCGGCATCCTGAGTCGTTTTTTGGTGCAGGAGAGTGGTTGTGGGCGGACTCGGCATATGCTGCATGAACCTGGTGTGTGCCACCATATAAACGGCCACCGGGAGGGAGTTTGACGGAGGACCAAAAGACGTTCAATCACAACCTGTCAACGGTGAGTATGGATCACAATACATGTTCATAGTGCTTACCAAGTGTCTAGGTCCGTGTTCGTTCAGAGCATTTTTTTGGCTCTATCAAGGGCCGGTTCCAATCACTGTGGGAGCTTCGCATCCCAATCCAAAATCAGAAGGACCTTGACTACGCAAACATGTGGATCCGTTCGTGCCTCATTCTGCACAATTTAATTATTGAAATCGAGGAAAAATTAAACCATGGGGACTCGAATGTCCGCTTCTACCAACAACCTCGGAGGCCAAGGCAAACTGATGGCGATGTGGGAGAGGAGGATCAACAAGAGGGTGGTGCAATAGGTGATCAGACTTACATTGGAAGTGTGGGGCAGGATTTTCGCAACACGTTGAAGACATGGTTGCTTTCCTCGTTGGCGTAATTAGAACGTACATATCTTGAGTCCAGTGATACGGTTTGTTTCGATCTTGGGTTTCTTTGCTACTCTCTTTGTCAAGTAGAAGCTCTTCGTCCTCTTTAGTACCCAATGAGGGAAATTTGCGCTTAAGTTCAGCGTCAAGTAGAAGCTCTTCATCCTCTTTAGTACCCAACGAGGGAAATTTGCAGAGAAAGGACCATTTGCATTGCTTAACGATCAGTTGTATGACATAGACGGACCTAGTACTTCAGTTTTGATCAAGACCACGCTCCATAGTAATATGATGAATCCGGGCCTCCTCCTCTTCTCGATGTGCACGAGATAGCTCAAGTTCGATTCTTGCAAACTCCATTTGCTGAACTATCCTCTCCCGTTGGTGGAGGTGGTCTTGTTCAGCAAGACGCATTGCATGCTCCCGCTCATCACGAGCACTGCGGGCCTTGAGATCACGAGCCCAGACTTTGCTCTCGAGTTTCATACGCTTATAGCGTTCATGCTCGACACGACCCTCGCGTTTGCCATCGAGGTGTACCATTAAAGACTCTGCCGTTTGGGACATCCTTTCTGCGGTCTGGTCAAGAGCATTGGTGCCAGGGCGTTTGCGTGATGAAGAGGGAGGACGGCTAAGCTGAGATGATGTGCTTTGAGAAGATGGACAAGACTGCTTTGCAGTGAGAGAAGGTGAGCTTTTGCGACTTCCCTTAAGTGAGCTGACATGGAGAGACCGTAGTGCTCGGCTGGCACCAATGTCCAAGTCTTCTGAGTCAATAGGTGTAGACTGATGGCTCGGTGAAGACTCCTTGAAATCCGAAAAAAAAGACAGCGAATTATCAACGGCGTTTTTATTGGATGCTGGTGAGCGCTCAGGAGAGTTCAATGATACTACTCCTGGGCCAAGCGCATCAGAAGTTGAGATGGGAGGGAGCTGTGGTCGTTGGTACCATGATGGTAATGGAATTAGCGAGAATGAATCAGGTGTGTTGCTAGGACCACAGTCCGAAGTTAAAAGTGGTGATGATTCGACTGATTCCACGCAGGGGGGCTGGTCAACCACCATATCATCTGTCACATCTACAACACCACCATCATCCGTAGTGCAAGGATTGATCTCAACTATTTCTCCGTCTTCAGGGTCTGTGTGAGTGTCGTCGTCACCTGTAGCCGGTTTTAGTTGCATCGATTGAATATCAAAGTGTTCCAATGCGGCAGATGCAAAGTCCTGCCCTACATCCGCAGTAGAGAAGGCATAGTTGAAGGCTGGGTTGGTCCGCCACCAGCCATGAAGCTCAGGCCACCAGGGAAATTTTTCGAGCTTTGTATCTGATGGAAACACGGTTAAGACATGTGCAGATCAACACAGCTAAAACGGACTGATCAACGACTTCATCTTTGGATCCTCTTGGAGCTCTGCATACGTCTTTCCTGCTCCTGACTGCTTGAGGTCCTTGTTGAACTCGTTGTATTTTCTTCGAAGTCTGAAACATCTTATCAGTGATTCCAGTGGGAAGATGAATGACGCAGGAACTAGATACTTACATGCCGAAACGAGTTGAAACTGGTTTGATAAAGGCCTTAGGGTCCTCTTTGAAGAGTCGTTGAACCTCCAGATCCTCATCATTCGAAAATACTGCGTGTGCGACCTGTGAATAGACAACATCTCTCGAACTACCACTCTGCTTCTTCTTCCGACCTTGCTCCTTGGCATCCTTTGCCGAATCAGAGAAAAGCTTGATTCGTGCATTGTCATTTTCCTTGCACCAGGCAAGTAGCCGTTCAGTACGAGCACCACGGACCCCCTCCCAGTGAATGGTACACTTCTTCCCAGTGTCCGTACTGGCAGGTGCATTGGCCCGGACACCTCCACCCCAGCCTCTCTGATTTGAGCGTGACATGATCTAGGGTGTGCTTAATGACAGTGATTAGATATTGGATTAAGGCTTTAGCAGCGTCAACGCCGGTAACAACGATGTTGAGCACACTGGCTGGCAGGGCAGGTCGGAGTTCGAAACCTGCCGTACCGGCAGCATCCGAATTCGCAAAATTTCTCTGTGAATTTCTTAGAAGGTTCGACTTTGAGAACCGTTATTGACTTGGACTGACTGCTGAGTACTGAGTGCTGAAGTACCGCAAGTTACTAGCAAACATCCAATAACATCAGTGTTACTAATAAGAGCCCATCTGGACAATGAATAACAAAATTTCAAATTTCAACTGAGTCATGTCACATGGTCTGGGAGATCCCGGATCACACAGATTCTTTCACACAGGGCACCTTGCTTCCCTGCCATAACCGCCATGTCATCTAATGTATCAAGCCACAGTGATGGATCTAATCGCTCCCTTCGTTCTCGTGGTACTGTTGATCCAGTAGAATTGAAGAAGAACCAAAGCAAAAGAAAGCCTGCTGCCTCCTGGACGCTAGAAGAAGAAACTGTTTTCGTTGACTTCCTGTTATCTCAGTTCTCTGCAAGTGGCGATGGAAATCCCAAGGGTACAACACTCACCAGCGCTGCAAATCTACTGAAGGAGAGATTCCCAAACGCATCTGGTGCTGAGAAGACAGCTGGTGTTTGTAAGAACAAGTGGCAATCTGTATGTTATCAGTCCGATGATCGTGTTGCCGGTGATCAGGGAAAACTCAAAGAATGTATGTCTTGCAGCTCAAAACATCATATGGTGCTGTCGCAGATATCAAGAACACATCGGGATTTACATGGAGTGATGAGTATGGAGCTGGAATAGTGATGAAGAATGATGATGTCTGGGATCGGTACATCAAGGTATGTATTGTTGCCACTGCTGCAGCCAGCACTACTAATAACGCAATCACTCTCAGCGACGCCCTGCAGCGAAGGCCTTCAAAAATAAGGGCTTCAAACATACCTCTGCTATGGAGCAGATGACGCCAAAGATTGCAAAAGGATCGCATGTCTATCGACCACCTCCAGTGCCCAACGGCAATGACATCCCTCAGGCTACTCCTCCCTCCTTTAATCTCAGCCAGCTTACCTCTGCAACCGAAGAAGTCATGCAAGTGGGTGGCAGTGGGCTTCTCCGCACTCCTGGGCCATCGGCCACTTTCAGTGATCCCTCATCAACATCGCCCTCTACTCCATCTTGTTTCCTTACCTCTTCCGGTGGTGGCTCAGCCCCCTCGTCTGTGTTGACAAGTGTTAGCCGCAGTGCAAAGCGCAGAATCAGTTCCACACCCTCAATTATTGAATCAGAAGCAAGCGCTCGAAAACGTACACGCCGGCCACTATCTGTAACTGCCCAGGCACAAAAGGATGGGTCTGAGACGATGAAGGAGCTCGCTACTTACATCAAAGACTACCTCCAAACTCCCCCCCAGGTTACTTCATCTGACCCCCTCGCTCGTGCTGTTGTCTTGTTATCAGAACATAAGACTCTTACAGCTGATGATCAGCTCGAGATCGCAGACTACTTCGCTAGGGACAAGACACAGGCTGTAATTTTTTCTAATTTTCCAGAGACAACTCGAGCTGCCTGGTTGGAGAAAACTCTCCGCAAACTCAAGTCCAACCAAGACGACGATGTAGTAATGGTATAGAGCTTGAAGCGGCGGTTCCGCGGAGTGTAGTACGACAATACAAACTACTACTTATTTGTATTCAAGCTGTACCTGGCAATGGAAGTCCTCGTTCCCTGTGCTCATTGAGATAGTCAGCCCACATTTCCTCTGCAATTCTCTCCCGCCGCTGATCCGCTCTGCACCGTTCCGCTGTGTCAGCTGGTCCATCGCCGAGTTCACCCAATGCAACATCAAGGTTCATTCTGTCAGATTCGACGTCAAAGTCGTCAGGATGATACCTTTGATTGAAGTTGTGCAGTGCGCACAGCGCTACAGGGATCTGAGCCTGAATATCCATGTTATATTCAGGGACATGTCGCAAGATGCCCCATTGACGCTTCATAACGCCAAAAATGCGTTCAATCACATTGCGAAGTCCAGCATGACGAAGGTTGAATAGTTCCTTGGCATTCTGTGGCCTGTGTAGAATCCCAGTCAGACGCTAACTTAAAATAATAAAGGATTAGTACTACTTGATATTGGCCTGTCGCCACTCTTTCAAATGATAACGGACACTCCGGTATGGAACAAGGAGGACATCGGAGGTACCAAAACCAGCATCCGCAAGAAAGTATCGACCTTCAGGGATTCGTAGGTCATTTGAATGGGCGTCCGTCCACAGAGCAGCATCAGACATAGATCCGTCCCACCCACAGAGTGAATACAAGAAATGGAGGTCAAAATCGCAGATGAACAGACAATTTTGCGATCAAAAACCTTTGCGGTTTCGCATGTGAAAGTGTTCCTCTGGCAGTACAAAAGCCTGGATATGCGTGCCGTCTACGGCACCGATACACTGATCAAAGAACCGATATCGAGGATCATCGAGAATTTTATGGGAAATTGGGGTTGTGTGAGTCGGAAATGTGATCTGGGAGCTGTAAAATGGATTCAACGAGAAGAAGAAAAGCATGCGTTTGAAATATCTTGGAAAATAGATTAAGTCGCTTGAAAAATAATATCGAGACCACTATACCTTGTGACCGTGTCAGGGGAGCGCTGGAATCTCTCCCCAACAAGGCGGGATGATAATCCAGTGACACATGTATATAAAAAAATGCCAAGCTGCTCCTCCACTGATACGCCATTGCGGGATAGGACAAATCTATTGTGGTGAAGAACCTGCAGCAGTGCATTGAAAACATTGCCATCAATACCAAAGTTGTGCCGGATCCTGTCAGGATGTCCATAAATGAGCTCGTACACCCATGCTTCACCAGTGAGGATGGATGTATGATATGGGATGCGGACAGTTGAGGATAAGAACAGAAGCTGGTAGGTATTCATAATTTGCACTACCATAGCTATGAGAATCACAGTCCAGCGACGTCGACGTTGGTCGAATTGTTGTTGCGCTTCAAGGTCAATATCATAGTCCATGTATGCGAAGCGTTATCATTGTTAATACGAAGTCTAACCGAGGTGTGTGATCCGGGATCTTCCAGACCATGTGACATGACTCAGTTGAAATTTGAAATTTTGTTATTCGTTGTCCAGATGGGCTCTAAGTAATGTGTACACTACAATATCTCTAGCACTGTCCTGATATCTACTGGTTGCATATCATGCTCCTTAATAGACATTGCACAATCCCTAAAGGCTTGTTTAACGGCAGACACAAGTTGATATTGGGCAGACCAGGTATTCTAAAGACTTATTCCAAGGTTCACAGTGTCACTCATACTATTCACTGTATGGAATCGTTCGACTTTTCTATGCGCGCCGTTTTCAGCAGTTTGTATTGTCTTTATTTCCACTACTTTAGGAAACACGCTCGATTCTACGTTTTGCTTTCGAAGTGTGCTAAATGAGTGATGCGACTCCATGATACAAGTCTAGGCGCAGCAACTATCACCAGACGCTCTGAGACTCGCATACCCCCTTCAACCTGTGCGGGCCACTTTTGCTGAAAACTGATCAATGTCATTGTCTATTCTTTAGCACAGATTCTTCCGCTAATCCTAATGATCTCCATTTTCAGCGCTTAGTGCAATCGTACCAGCGTCTATCGTGCCGAACTGGAAATACACGTGTAGCAGAGCCTGAACCCTCAGCCTCTTCTCCTCGGATCCCTGAGCCGAATTTCATATATCCACAGTCCCTACCCCGTCGTTTCCTCTCACTCATTCCGCTCACCATTCAGTCCATCCTCGATCCTCGTTATTTTACTTCATCACACCATCATGCCTGGTAGCTTGGAAAGCCGATATGTCAGACTTGAAGGCGGGTCGCTCCATATCACCTTTGTATCCGTTTCGTGATCCTCACACTCTTTTTATAGTCATCAGCGGAAAAAATCTTCAAGTCCCCTCCGAGCGCATTCCCGCAGGGATCTACATATCCGTCAATGTCGATTCCCAGAGACGCTGGAAATCGGCCATCAGTGTCTTATCATCCGACAGATCTGTAGTGTGGAGCGACACTGTGACTCTGTAAAGTCCACGGAGACTTTCTGACGCGATCCGAGAACTGATCTTCAGTTTCTAGATCATCCCATGCCTCACCTGCGTTATCAGTGGAAATATGGGCATCTTATGAGGCCGGTCGAATGCTAGGCAGCGGAGAGGTCATTGGGAAACTTCAAACGTCGTGGGATGACCTACTCGATCACGGAGATGAACCTTTCGGTGAGAGTGAATTTCTCCTCGTTCATGCACATATACCAACATCTCGTAGTTTTGTCCTTCCCACCCATTCGTGGTGTCCACTCTTCCCTCACGCTGAAGGCCGCCATTGTACATACTTGCGACGATCAGGAGGGCGTGCTGTCTGATGTAAGTAACGCTGGTCTCTATTGTTAGCTTTTGCTGACGGAACACCAATCGCAGTCCCTCGTAGACTGCGAAATCGCTCGAGACACAGATGCGGGCCATGCACAATTTGCTGCATACGTGACGAGCAAAGCGGTCTCTCACCTGAACGATGCAGTGCAGCATTTTCAGTTGGTTCTAGACCAGTGTCCAGTCAGCCATCCTGACCACGCAACTGCCCTCACCAACCTTGCGTACGCGCGCCTTCAGGCATATATTCGCGACGATCTTGAAGACATTGAGACCACCACTTCCCTGTTCCGCGAAGCCCTTGCATTGCGTCCGCAGCGCCATCCCGATCATCCATTATCTCTATATAGTCTCACCGAAGCGCTGAACTGGTGCCACAACGAGAGAAGTACTGTTGCCGACATCCGCGAAGCCGCCAAACTTTGTCATGAGCTATTGCCTCTCTGTCCAGAGGGCACCTACCTTCGTAGCATCGCGACAGGGGAAAATGGGGTCGATTATGTGATCTGTGGATGCAACAATCTTCCGATAGACACATCCGATGAAGGCATCCACCTTCGACAAGTCATCCTCGAGCTTTGTCCTCTGGGCCATCAACGCCGTCCAAGAGCACTCTACGCGCTTTTACAATCACTCCACTCGCGCTTTACACAATGTGGCAGCATCGATGATCTAGATGAGAGCATAAGACTCGGTCGTGAAGCCGTTTCTCTGCTTTCTGAGGGACATCCTGACCGTGATAGCTGCTTGAATGACTTGGCCCTCTCACTCGTAGATCGCTTCAATCACCAATGCAAACCTGATGACCTCGATGAGGCCATCCCTTTGTACCAAGAAGCGCTGCGCCTGTGCTCTGTTGGGCGTGATACCTTATTAGACAACCTAGGGGGCGCCCTCATCGCCCGTTTCAACAAACGCAGCGACATTGATGACATCACCCGAACTATCAGCCTCTTTCGTGAGGCACTGACATTGCGCCCACCTGGGCATCCATGTCGTGACACCACGCTCAACAACCTTGCCCTCGCGCTCGACACCAGATACAACGAATTATATGTCATCGAGGATCTTAATGAGGCCATTGATCTGTACCGCGAATGCCTTCGGTCACTGCGACATGACCATTCAGAGCGCCATGCATATCTTCAAAATCTGGGCTTCGCGCTGTGCTTGCGTTTTATGCAAACTCAGGAGAATGACGATGTCGAAGAGGCCATTCAGCTCTGCCAAGAATCTTTGGCCGCTCTGTCTTTACTGCACCCGAGCAGGTATTCTGGCTATGTGTGCCTGCGGGAGGCTTATTTGTCTCGTTACCGGATTCTACACGACTCTGCTGATTTATCGCTCGCAGTGGAGAACTTCAGGCTCGCATCGGGGCACCCTACTAAGGGCTTTCCAGGTCGCATTGTGACAGCATGCAACTGGGTCATCGTAGCAGAGCAACACGGTCATATATCTGTACTGGAGGCCTACAACACATGTTTCGACCTTCTTGACAGTCATTTGGCAACGCGATCATCAACAATTTCACGGCGTGAAGCTGCAGCTGCCTTCAGTAGTGCCAGATCGCTGCCTGTAGATGCAGCATCATGTGCAATCCGCCACGACAATCTACGACACGCAGTGGAACTCGTGGAGCAGGGCCGTGGCCAGCAATGGTCGCTGGCCTCTCGACTCAAGACTCCAGTTGAAGACCTCGAGTCAGCAAATCCAAAATTGGCGCACGATTATTTGGACCTGAGCAAGCGCGTTTCCGATGCCGCCCAGAGTTCTGCAACCATCACCGACAGAGCTGCTGCTGATCGGGCAGCAACCGAGTATAGGGGACTTACAAGGCAATGGGAAGCTGCAGTAACTGAGATACGCAAACTCCAAGGTTTCCAGCGGTTCCTTCTCCCGCCGTCATATGCAGACTTGCAAGCGGCAGCACGCCAAGGCCCCGTTATCGTCCTTATTGCCAGCGAATACTCGTGCAGCGCCATCATTATCCCAACGTCAGGAGAACCCCATCATGTTCCCTTCCTGTCTGTCTGTCTGACAGATCTAAACAATCTCAAGGATCGCTTCGCCAGGGCGATACGACACGCATCTACCATGGGCCCAAAGGTGCCTCGAAATGATCTGATAGTCCTCTTGCGGGCAGTTTGGGACGAGATCATGCTACCCATCATCAACGTCCTCGAGCATGTCCTTAAGCTACAGCACGGCTCTCGAATTTGGCTGTGTCCAACCGCAGCTTTCACGTCCATTCCTCTCCATGCAGCTCACCCCTTTCAAACAAGGGCAGATCGCTCTAAAGAGCCATGCCTAGAAGATCTCTACATCTGCTCTTACACCCCGACACTTTCGGCTCTGGTCAGATCTAGACAGATGATGAAGAAGCGTGTCACTCCGTCCTTCGTGACAATCGGACAGGGTCAACCGGGTACAGGGAAAGGCAAGGCGCTCTTGGCTGTCGACAGCGAGCTCGAACTTGTCCATAAGCTCGTCCCTGCAACGGTCAACCGTAACACTATTTCTGGTGACGCAGCCACACGAGCAGGTGCACTCAAAGCTTTGGAAAAGGACACCTGGGTGCACCTCGCTTGTCATGGCAAGCAGGACCCTACACAGCCTTACAATTCCCACTTCGTCATGAGAGATGAACACCTGACGCTGCTTGATATCATGGAGAAACATATTCCGCATGCTGAGTTCGCATTCTTGTCCGCTTGTCATACCGCCGTTGGCGACAAGGAGACGCCCGACGAGGTTATTCACCTCGCAGCTGGTCTCCAGTTTTCGGGATTCAAGAGCGTCATTGGCACGCTGTGGGAGGTCGACGATGCTGTCGCAAAACACGTTGTTAAAGCGTTCTACGAGAATTTGTTCGCCGATTTGGAGGATGGTGGTGTCATGGACTGCACAAAGGCGGCCTGGGCACTCAACCGTGCTACGCACTCCGTGAAGACGAAAGTGCCGCTCGAGCAGAGGATGGTTTTCATTCATATTGGTGTGTAGTTCTATGTCGTATTGCTGTCGTCTAGTACATATTCACAAGTTTTTGATCTGCGATCCTCTTTCATCCTGTTGTTTGTAGAAATGACCCTCGTCTTCTTACGCTCCAGCTGTCTCGTTTTTGTACTATACTATCGTGGTTTTGTCGACTAGAATGTTCACCAAAGATTTTGCGTACTCGACTCGTCTGTGCTTAGATAGTACGCCAGGCGGCCCAGGCCAGTCCGACCGACTTGCGCCTTCCAGTCATACCATTCTTCAAGCTTCAAGTATTCAAGTCCTTCTGCACCGTGGAACTTCGACTAACCGTCGCTGATGTAATAATTTACGTTAAGTTCAGTGCTAGGCACCAACAGAAGCCATGGACGAGCCACAACTAACCCCAACAATCAAATCCCTGTGTCTCTCGCATCTGTCGATGTATCGCACATCATGCCTCCCATTGTCAAACGACGAAAGCTTTCAGACCTAACTGTAGGAGATACAACCGAATTGCTTTATAAGCTCGAGGAATTTCGTTCCAACCTTGATGAAGGAGACGAGGATTTGCCTGCTAGTTTGATCGATACACTCCAAGAACTGCATGACAAATTGGAAGACGTTAAGGTGATGAAGGCTGAATGATGCTGAATTGTCCACAGCACTTATCAGCCTCTCCTTAGCACACTTCCTTCTCTAAGGTGGATCCAATGACGCTCCTTTCATTGAAGATATCGTCTGGTCCACTTTTCCTGATCAGCGACAAGAGGCGAGAAGTCGAAAACCTTGGATTGGCCGAAACACCAGGGTGTCTTCCGATTGACACTACGCGATTTCTGATAAGTTTAGTGCGCGGCCACGTCGCAACGGTGGTATGTTACGGTGGCTGATTTCCGTGATCGATTGTATATTCATTTAAACTCCAAAGACGGAAGCTGGATGTCGCATCTTGATCAACATGCTCTTGTTGAGAGTTGTATCAGTCATGTGTCCGGGTGACACGACGGTGAATATAATTCCAGAATTTCCTCTCCCTAGAACGACCTTCAACCGAGACTCTGGCAAATGTTCGTTTATTGGCGTCGTCGACTTCCTGGTGACTAAACTCCCCGCTCGGTATACCGGCTAGTTATTTTCCGTCGCGTGCTAGAGTGGCTTTGAACCGTTCTTTAGAATACCTCCTGGGTGATCCGACTACTGCACTGGCGAATCCTGGATACATCGAGGGACCAATGACGTCCAACATATTCGAAGCCAAGCGCGATAATGTTCGGGCCACTCTGCCTCGGGCTGCAATTGCTGCGGCTTCGTATTGCCAATTGCAGGGGTCAGCTCTCTATCGTTCTATGTTCCGTGAGGTAGTCTAACTTGACGATAGCTTATCTGCCGTCAGGGGTGTTGTCACCAGCGGAGAACAGTGGGTATTCTTCGTGTACGAAGGGCACACAGATAGTACTGGGCTAGTCCGATCTTCTCCCGAATACACTCTGGGACGGAATCTCGAAGGTCTAGCCTTGGTTCTTGGCCTCTTGCGGGATTCGGTGCGATTGAATTCTCGCATCTCATTTTTGCATCCTCAACCGTTTCGAATAGATTGATAACGCAAATAACTCCGACTATACATTCTTCACTACTACGTGACGAATACGTACAGCACGTTCTGGTCTCAGGATAGCGTCCTATTAGGGCTGCTATTCTTCTTCTCCGATAATTTTTCTCGATGTCGCTTGCATGACTTGGTAGATGCTGCGGACGACCGGCCGAGGATGTACGCGGGGAGGAGGAGGAACATGGGCAGGTGGCTCCTGATGTATGCGGGGTCCAAGCGACTTTCATTTAAGAGTCACAATCAACGATCCAGTGTTTTAAGCGGTTGCAATTCCTCGTATTCAAAGAGTTCAGATTGTTTGGGGGTTACTACTGGACAAAAATAAATTGCAACTTGAGTTGTCCTAATTGTGCCTAAGATATGACGGCTCATGATGAATCATGGTGAATAATGATGTATGATGACCTAGGCATGGCACCTGTGACTCCCAATTAACGACGGTCTTTATAGGGTGATAACCCATGAGTACCGCATCAGACATCTATAAGGCGAGGGCATTACAGAGTGCTAGGACCTCCTTCGATATTATTTGAATAAAGAGGGACAGGTGCATTGTATAATTGTGGGTGCATACACGTAACACAAGGCCAGGTATCCTTCATCCACAATGTGTACACTACAATATCTCTAGTGTCCTGACATCTATAATATCGCGAATAGATGCAATGTCTTTGACCTGTGCAACGATAACATGATCTGACCCAATTCTCTTGTATTCTCCGCCGCGTTGCAGTGCTAGCAAAAATGCGCTAAACGGCTGTCCAAGGCGAACAATCAATCGCAATGCTTGTGACTGAGACTCCGAATCAACCGTCCATTTTTCTCCGGAAGACACATCGTCTAACAAAGACCCAGGTAAGGTCCAATATTCTTCCATGCTTTCCGAGGCTTCGGGAGAAGGAGGAGGCTCTGCGTGACCGGGCAGCTCCAGGAGATCACGATTCCATGGACGAACAAGATAGAATGCTTGCGGAGCGGGTTTCCCCGGCCAAACCTGGATCAGCCTGTCTTCCGTGGTGATCAATAAATCATGAAGCCCTCTGGCCTTGACTTGATACGTGAAATTGGCCCCCTGGTTTTGACCAGGCTTTCCGCTGACTTCGGTGACGAGGAATGCGATGCAAGGCAGATGCAGCCGGTGGTGCGCGAAACGAGCAGCCCTCAGGGAGTCAAGCTCACGGTACAATCCTGAAGCCATCTCTACAACCGCAGCATCTTGCAGCGATGAAACCGATGTCTGAGTATCATCTTCGGAAAGAGATGGCAACCATGGCGAGGCTTGATACGAAGTGATGTCCGCCGGCAAACAGCTATTGAATTCGGATGATTTCCCAACCCAGTCAAGCACACTGACGTCGCCTGAACGAGCAACAATCTCCTGCAAGAGCCGTCCGAGCGCGTTTCGTTTGTTCTCGCCATACATTACGGGTAGGTGAACGCCGAAGATGCCAAATAATGAGTACGCAATGTCTTCCTGCAACGTGGTGATACGTGTCGATGCCCATTGGAGTTTCTCTCGCGGGTGTCTCATCCCTGGACGGAAGGTGGCGACGGACCGTAAATCTATGCCTGTAGCATCTCCCAACTCCTCCATGATCGCCGTACACTCCTTGTGGTTGGGTAGAGTGGTAGTCGAGGTATAGGGTCCAGTCCTGACGATAAAAAAGAATGACTTTAGGAGCCAAGAATTCTTGGACCGTCCATCCTCTCTTATTCCAAGTACTCCTGGCCAGCGTGCAAGACTTGGACGAAGGCAGAACGTCAGACAGATAGACGATTGTGAGCGCTGAGTTGTGATACCAAACAAACATGGAGTTGACCGATTTTGGAGCTCGACATTGTTTTTCTGGTCAATGCAGCACGTGTCCATCCATGCCCACAGGAACCCCGCATCACGAGTAACTTCGCAGAATGACTGCAACTTCGTGATGCTGTCGACTGATTCTAACTCATACACGACCTTGTCTTGGATGTCGTGCAGCAGTGGCTCTTTTTCTCCCCACCTATGTGATAGCATGACCCAACGGAAGTACTTGGCCACCACGTCTTGGATGCGCTCCAATTGGAGGTCTGCATTATTGATTACAGATGCCAGAAGCTCCTTGTATTCTGCACTCGTCTTGAAAGCATGTGTCTGGGCCATCTCGATCATATATACGCCCATTGGATGTGTTGATTAGACGAAGTGGGGGCATTGTCGAGGTGAGCATGAAGGACTTGTCGAATAGTGCTTTCTGCTTGAAATGGACTGATACAGTGCTGGTACAGCTCTGGACAAAGAGTCAATTATTTTGACACGTGTATTATTCGGAGCTTACTTTGTATTTGCGGGTCGGGAGCCTCATCCAGTTTTAACAACATCATTTGGAAAGCCTCGATGGCTTCGTCATAACATTGCGCGCCATGAGCGGCCTCGTGCTTCAGCCGGTATCCAAGATAATCCGAAGGGTTGAGGTTCGATGACCTGTGCATATCTGAAATGAGCACGGCCTATTGTGAAACAAATGCCATCGCACCTTTTCCGCATCAAGAAGTGCATCCTCCCCATAGCATTTTCAACAACCTCGCCTTACTTCGGCTTGCAAAGATGGTATCGGTTGCAGAGTCCAGCTCGATCGCCGCTGAGTACAGTTCAATAGCCCAGTCGTAGTCCTTCTCAGCCAAGGCAGCGTCTCCGCTCGCAGCAAGCTCGACAAACTCCATTGGCAGCATAAAGCGCGCTGCATTTTCGCGTGAAAGCTAGTTATATGCGCGTGAGGATTGTAGCCCGGACGACAATAATGAAGACTTGCCAGTAGACCATTCAAGGGCAGCTCGCTTTCATAGTTTCGTCGCTCAAATTCATCATGTATCGGTGAGATTCGACTGCTTCTCCAAGCCTACCTGCACGAAGGAGTGCATCGCACTTTTTCTGGTTTGCATTTTTCCACAAGGACTCGAGGTCCCACCCGAAGATCTAGACAAAGCACACTGTTAGGCATGAACAGAAACTCGCGGTTGCATCGCGTTCACATACCACCACAAAGACTTGGTATTTAGAATGAATGGCCAACTGCGATGTGACAGCGCTGTCCTTGACAGCTGCAGCGAAGTGTCAGCAGCTTCGCTGTGACGTCCGCCGTCTAAGGCAGTGGTGCCCAGCTGGAAGCATAGATATGCCTGGTGTGCAGAGTTAAGAAAAATTGGTGTCACGCACGAACCTGGGTTCGGCGGAAGTCACAGAACACATAAAACTCACTTCCACGACACGACACGCAAGAGTGTCGACGTCAGGACAAACAGCAGCCAACTCTTGCACCCGCAGCATTGCATCCTCATGCTGATTTGCATTGAACAGCGCAACGGCCTGAGGACTGTGTTGAAGCAAGGAATACGCGAGAAGAAATTGGCATCCTTGCCTTAATCAAGAGAAGAAGAGTGGTCTCTGATA